>NC_064811.1:155476508-155585301 GCF_023721935.1 Panthera uncia
CAATACACATTTAAAATAGGCACTATTTAAAAATATGTCTATGAATTGTCTTTAAGATGTAGAGCTTCATACTCCTCCCCTTGCGCGTGGGCTGGACTTAGTGACTCATTTCTAAGGAAAACAGTTAGATAGAAGTGACAGAATGTGACTTCTGTGATGAGGGTATAAAAGACATTGTAGCTTCTTCCTTTCTCTCTCTCTCGGATTGCTTGCCTGGGGAAAGCCAACTGCCACATCTTAAGGACACTTGAGCAGCTTTATGGAGTGAGACCTGAGCCTCTGGCCAAACACTGCTGCCTGAGCTCAGAAGCAGATCACCCAGCTCTAGTCAAGACTTCAGATGGCTGAAGCCCCAACTGCCATTTTCATTTCCACTTCATGCGAGACCCTGAGCCTGAGTCTGAGCCACTCAAATTCATGACCCACAGAAACTGGGAAAATACATATTTCTTGTGGTATGCCACAGAGTTTTGGGGAAAATTGTTATGCAGCCATAGATAACCAATCCAAGACTCCTCGCTCTCTAACAGAATCGCTGGGACACCAGCCTCCTAAATTCCTCTAGAGGGGCATGTGCATGTGTGGGAGGGGATAGGGTAGAATTTGAGGGTTCATGAATGATGCTCTTTCTCACTCTTCCATCTGGAAAAGCCCATGGGAGGCCTTGTCCTCTGCCACTTGTCTGTGTACTTCTGTCGTGGTGATACTCTTATCTTGTGCAGCCCTCATGCTGAGCTGGAGAAAGTTGCCTTCTCCTCACCTGTGCTGCAGTCTATCCCTCGAGCCACAAAAGATAATTTCTTTTTTTTTATATATATATTTAGTTTCTAGACTGGCCTCTAAAAATGTCACTCTTTTATTGGCCTGCTTTGGGTTTCAGCCCCTGTTTTTCCTAGAAAGCTAACACAGTTTGTTATTCGGGTGCCAGGGTGAAGACAATCTGAGAGACAACACATCGGAGGCACTCAACATCCTCTCTACCCTTCCATGACCAACCACTCTAGTCATAATATACAGCTGTATATATACAGCTCCAGTGTCTGTATATTACTTCCCTGAGTAATCCAATTAAGCGTGTGTTATCTGCAAGCTCACTGCATGCACAACAATATCACTATGACAGTAAAGAAAGATCTTTAAGAACTTAATAAATAGTGATAGTACCTAAGATATTTTACTAGATGATTTCTTCATAAGGTATATAAAGTTTAGCATTGCCATAAATGATAATTTATAATGACATAAAATGTCCTTCCTCAGCAGAAATTGCCCTGAAGGGACCAATAGGCTGATAGACGCTCAGAGTTTCATGGATAGATCTCTTTAATACAATCTCCAAGCAATAAGAGCACAATGACAAGCTTTTAACTGTCCTAGGCAAGATGACCAAAGTGACTCTTTACATACATATTGCCAAACTTTGGGCCTTTTGACTTTGCCACCCTGACCACCAAGGATTATCCTACAGGGTGAAGTTCTGCATAAGCAATTACCTACAGAGGCTGCCCGGAAGCCTATAACGTGGCTTGGCATGAAAAGCCTACTCAGTTTGGATGGTGTAGACTAGACTATGACTAAATCTTCTAGGAGAGGATCTAATTTTATCGGTTTTTCTGAGATACAAAGATAGATGGTAGAGTGCTAACGGAAAGCACGTATTCAGGAGGGAGTTGAAAGAGGGATTGGTGACTGTGTAGGAGAGCAATTGGCTACAGTGCAGAAGCCAAGCAGAGAGCAGAGTTGGGGAAGATGGATCCTTAGACTCTGTCGAGAGACTGGGGCTTGAGGGGCGTCTGAAACTTCCGGTTCTTTAAGAGGCTCTATTGCACTTCCAATGACACTGATTCCCCTCCTTTTTTGCTTTCTATGTGGCTTTATGCTAAACTACTGTCACTGAAGACAACCTGATTATTTGGTTCTTTTACATGATATGGATGAAGTACAGCAGTCCCAGCCATTAACCTCATATCCAGTCAGTCTTCCTGTGAGCTTCATCCTCAGGTCCTCATAAATATGATATGACCCCTGGCTGACGGTCCTCTCTACCTCCACGTCCAAAGAATAACAGTGGATGCCAGTTATTGAGTGAGGCATTGTTTTCACCCCAGTCTTACACTGACCTGAGCATTTCATTCACTGAGTTAACCAATATTTATTGTAGGATTTCTGATCACCATTTTAAAAATGAGGAAATTGAAATTCGAAAAGATGAAGGACCAGCCCAAGGTCACACAGGTAATACTTGCCAGAGCTGGCATTCAAACCAAGCATTATCTGGCACCAAAATTCCACCCACTAATGCAATGGTTTTCAAACCTGGCATCAGGCAAGAGTTTGTTTCCTCAGCCAGTAAATATTGAGCAACCAATATGTGCTAGTCACTGGTGTAGGCACTGCAGATTTAGCCATGAACAAAAGACACAAAGAGCCTATCCTCTAAAAGATGGAGACAACCAACAAATAAAATGGCTAACTGTTGGGCTTAAAAACAAAGAATCCCAGGTGTTAGCTCCAAAGATCATGCTTTTGTAGGTGAGAGGGTTGGGCTAGGTAGTCTATATTTCCAGGGAGCATCCCAGTAATCTTTCAGTACTTAGTTTTGACTTGACTCCATGGTACCAGAGAATGTTGACTCCTAAACATGAGTAAATTCATTGTGGCTGTGATGAGTCCTCATTCCTGAATACTTCTACATAGTGTTTCCTTAAAAGCACATTGTAGGAGAAATGGTAAGATTCTCTTAAAATTAGAGGTTAATCTGGATAGTGCAATGTATGCTGATTGATAATAGGGATCCTGCAAAGCATGCATTTCTAAATATTTGATTAGGATTGGAGAGAGACTTAACCTTACAAATCCACTAGCAAAGAAAACAGTGATTTTAAAGGTACAATGCTGCGGTTTTTACAAATGGATCTCTATTGGGGTTATTGATTATTAATTTATAAGTTTGAGTTTTATAGGATGTCATCTAAAGAAGAATTAATGTGATTTAAAGACCTGACCTTGGAAACTCTAAACCTCTAGGTGAGGCATGGGGGAGGGGAAGAGAGAAGGACAATTGGGAACATTTGTTAGAGGCCACAAGATGCTGACATGTGCTTTGATTTAATATAGGAAGTGATAGGGAGTCCTTTCATTCCAAACCCGGAAGGAGGAAATAGGCAATTAGAGCACATGGCTGGTCTGGGGAGAGAAAGAGCAACTGCCAAATTAATTCATTTGCTCAGGGAATGAGGGACTGCTGGTGAGTCACTGGCTCTAAGTAGGACCTGCTTTGTTGTAAAGAGGTAATTTCAAGGCCCAGAGTTGAAGACATGGGCCTTTAAGAACAACCTCGCCCATCTGTTAATGCTGTTTCCTACATTTCTTAGGTCTCCAGCCTTCCCTGATTAGGCTGGTATTATAGAAATGTGCTTGGCCTCTTCTAACTGGACTTGTCTATGAGGCAGAACACTGGGATGCTCAAATTAGGGCAGTGCCATGAAAGACTATTCTCAAAACCCAGATACTAAAAGGCAAGCTGCATTTCTCATTGTTTTCCTCTCCTTCAGTCAGGACTCTAGAGTACATGTTGAATAATAACCATGCAAGAAATTACCAGCATGAGTCCGCCTTATTACAGATGAACAGTTCATCGCTAATGTATTTAACTCAAGTTCTTCTTATTCTAATGAATTAACTGCACTTAAGTGGCCTGCAGCTGAGAACTTGTTTGGGGAAAATGGCTCAGATACGAATCCCATCTGTAACCACCCCCTTTAAAACACTTAATACTTGTGCAATATTTAAATCAAAGATTCTTTCCAATTCCATTGTCAGACATCTTAAAGGAATGTAAACATCTTGTGATTTTTTAAATATGGAAATATGCATGTAGATAACCATTAGGAATAAGTAAAAACAAATATAAAAGGCTTCTATAATTGAGATCTCTTTTCTCCTTCAGGATGTAAGTGCTGTATTCCTGTGTAACTTAACTACTTTACCAGAGACAGTTCCAGCTGATGACTTTATCTACACGGCACAAAATCCTATTGTAGCTCAGTTCTAAATTCTGTGAAGTCAAACAACCATTATTGGATTTATCCACAGTTTGTAGAAAAGGAGATACACATGTCAAAAGTGATTCTTGGAAGTTAATATCAGAAGTGCCATAAGATCACGTAATGTGTAGTTCATCATGTGGTGATTTGAGCAGCATTTGGGGCCTCCTGTCACTTCATCAAAGGAAAACCTATAAATAAACACTGTTTAAAGTGCTTTGCCTATGAGCTAACAATGTCAATAATGTCTAGAGAGAGCCACAGTCCAAGAACCCACAGCAATTTCCTTTGGTTAGCGAGCACAGATATGGAGTCCTCACTTGCACTCTTCTGGTCATTAGAGGGTTTAGCTAGGCTATAGTGACCTTGAGCATGAAAAGGACTCAGTATCAAACTCGGAAGCTTTAATAAGACACAGAAACATAGATGCTATTCCATGATTGGCCAAGACCTTAACAGAACACTGTACCAGGTTTAATTTCAGTATGTTAAAAGAGATGTCTGGAAATTGGATGGAGTCCAGAGACGAAAATAAGAGAGATGATTAAATGGTAGGGGAAATAATAGTTTCTAAAAAAGTCTGAAGGGATTGGAATGTTTTATTCTGAATGAGATGGGAGCTAGAAAGTTTTTTAAAAATCATGTTCCTTTTTATATCAAAATATTATAAAGGTGAATTGAGAAGTTGTACACGGAGATAGCACATAATATATATGAGTTGATATAGAGCATAAGCAAAATGTGTTCTCTGATTTGAAAGTTTTTCAAATGTAGGCAAAGGTCATGGAGGCTGATAAGGGTACCTCTTTTCCCCTATTATTTGAAAACCACTTGTCTCAGAAGAAGGATTGGAGCTCCCTGGGCTATCTCCACAGTTAACTTTTGGGTTTATTTCAGTTTTGGTACAATTTATTCAGACTCTTATTCACGGTCCCTACCAGAGACTTAGTGATTGTGATTTTTATTTCTAGTCCTGTCTGGAGGACTATTTTTTCTGCTTTTATTTACTTAACATATCAGGTTCAAAATATCTGATACAGCTTTATAAAGTATGGTACTCTGAAATTCTGCATATTTATTCTTTCTTGCTTGGTCCAAATCATCTATTTCTTAACACCAACCTGCTTCATTTTACATATCGCAGACTAACAACAAGTATCTTTAACTTGCTGACCAACTAAATTTCCTTTCTAACTACTCTTGCCAAGGAGATAGATACACAGACTGTAAAAGTATTAGTGATTAATTCAGCCTACCCTGCATAATTAAACTCTCACCTAGGTAGAGGTCATTTGACAAGACCATTATATAATGGAATTAGTCAAATAGCCTCTATAAATGAGGAAAAAGAGGATTAATTTCTCTCTCTCTGGATGAAAGTTGTGTCACGATCATTCTGAATAAAAGATAGGTATTTATAAAACATTTTCTGAATGAATGAATGATGAATGAATGAAGTTCATTTTAAAAGTTGTGTCTTAAAGACACAAATTACTCTCAAATCACACACCATGGTGAAAATTTCATATTGACTATTGTCCTGATTTCTGCCTATTCTCAGTGGGTCACCAGAGCATTCTTCAGTTCAGTAAAGACATTTTTTCCATCTTGAATTGACAATAACTCCACCTTCCTTTTACCCATAACCATGAGCCACAGCAGTCAAGAATATATATCTAGCACTGAAAAATCACTCTATAGCGATAGCTCAAGTGTAATTTCATAAATAATGAATCAAAGACTCCCACTGTATCCCTTGTACCTTATTGAATCATTGCACACTTTAAATGGCTCTGTGGTGTGTTTAACAAATCTTTAACCATGTCCCAGAGTATTACTCATAATTTAGTCTGAAACACTTAGCAATTTCATAAAGTTTTGCATTCTGGCTCTAAAGTGAACCTTTAGAACAGAACTGAAATGTTAAATGTGTTTTATGTAAGTAGAAGTGATGTGAATTCATACATTACTAAACGTTTTTATACTTCTTTCCATTTAACCATTAATGCTTTCTTCCTGCATGGCCATTAATTTTTGTTGTAGCCAACAGATATTAAGCCCCTTCCTGTTCACTTATAATGAAGCCTGTAGACAGGAGAGAATAAAAGAAAATGGAAGAAGCTTTTATTCAGACTGATTTGGTGTCCTGGAATGGCTGAATGTTACTGTTAATAACCTTGCAGGGGTAGAACTCAGAATGTGAAGGAAATTTTACTGGCACTGCTTGCCGGCGAGTCAAGCTCTCCCACACAGGTTGGAAAGATACATTATTTTAGAGAAGAGGGCAAATGCCAGAAGCCATCATGAAATCCTGGGCTGATCCTCTCTTCTGCTTCCTTCTCCCTGTTTCCTTTACTACCACCTTCTTTTTCATTCTCAGCCAACTTCCCATCTTCTTTTATTCCCCACCTCGCCCAGCTTCCTTTCCTGATGTGTTGATTGTCAGCAGATCCAGCCCCTCTGACTGGACGCACCTGTTCCTTTTGTTTCTGCTCTGTGCAGACAAGGTGACTAAAGAGGAGTAGGGGTGGAGAGAATTATGCCTAAGATCTGTCCCATTGTTCTGTACCATCTATTGCACAGCTTGCTTCTCATGCTCTAATCTACAATCTTAATTTGGAAACCATCTCATGTTTGCTTCTGTGAATGCAAGTTTAAGGCAAAAAATTTTTTTTGAAACTTTTTTATAGCATGTTACACGAGGTTTATGAAAACACTTTAGTCTCTTAACATAAGGTGATATATTTAACATAGTATATTCGTTTTCTCTTGCTGCATAACAATTACATTTACCATGTCACAGTTTTTGTGGGTAAGGAGTCTGAGCCTCTCTTAGCTGGGCCCTTTGCTCAGGATCTCAGAATGCTACAATCAAGGGGTCAGCCAGAGTTGGGGGGGTCTTATCTTCCAAACTTATGTGATGGTTGGCAGAATTCTTTTCCTTGTGATTGTAGGAATTAGGCCCTTACCTCCTAAAGACTACCCATTTTCCTCCCCAGTTGGAAATTCACCACATGGCTTTGACTTGTTAATGGCCAGCCAGAGAGCCTTTCTCTGATTTCTCCCTTCTGTGACCTGGGGACTCACTTTTAATGGCTCACCTGAAAAGGGCAGGCTCACCCAGAATAATCTCCTGTTTGATTAACTTAAAGTCAATTGATTAGGGGTCTTAATTACATCTGCAAAATCCCTTACCTATGCCATGTAACATAACAGAATTGTGGGAATGATATCCCATTACTTTGGGACATTCTGTTGGCCTGAAGCAAGTTATAAGAGGGGGGATTCTACACTCAAGAGGGAGTATTCTACAGGGTGTGGGTCGTTGGAGGTCATTTTACAGTTCTGCCAACCACAAGGAGGAGTCAACACATTGATAAGTTCCTTTTTTTGAAAAAAGTTTATTTTGAGAGAGAGAGACACACACAGCACACTCCTATATTTTCCTACTACCATGGCTCTAGCTCATGATCACATCATTCATTGAGTCTACAGAAATAACACCCTAACCGAACTCCCTGTATTTGCCATTGCCAGAATACTGCATATAAACTCAAAATATCACCATGTCACTGCTTAAAGACCTTCAATAATTCCCCTTGGCTTCCAACACAGAAGCACATCTTTAGCATCGCATACAGCATCTCCTAGATCCCGGTTTCCATACAGTGCTCTAGTATTATTTCCACCATTCCTGTCCCCTCACTTTATATTCTACCACTACTAAACGTCACCCTTCAGCTTAAATTTCATGGGAGATGGCAGTATTTGTTCAAAATAAGTGTTGTATTTCCTTGTGAGAAGATGATACTTTCCTATTCCACTATGTGAGGCTTGATCATATCATTTTCTTTAGCTAACAGAATGTGGGTGAGAGTGACAATTGCCACTAGACAACAGAACCTTTAAGAGCCACCATTTCATGTAACCATTCATTCTTTCCCCTTCTGCCATTAGGCTGGCATGTCCCAGATAGGGGATGCTCCTTCAAGCCTGGGTCCGTAAATAAAGAGTATGTAGCCATACTCCATTAACAATGAACATTAATGTAAGTGAGAGACTCTTATTGTTGAGAGCCATTAAAGTGTGGAAGTTGTTTATTATTGTAGCATTATCTAGGGAAATTTGACTAATATGAAAATGGGTGCCTCCATTAAAAAGAGAACTAAAATATGTAGCTTTGGCTTCCGGGCCACATAGTGGTGGAACTGAGAAAACATGTTTTATCACTATTCTTGCAGCCTCCGTTTTGTAAAACAATCACCTATAATAACTCAGAAGGCAAAAAATGTATCTCATAAACTTGCGGCTTTAGGGAAATAAAGAGAAAAAAAAGAATGTTGGTGACATGATTGCTATTGGCTGTATTTGACAAAATACTGTAGGAAAAGATGAGCTCATAAAAGAACTCATTGATTTGCACTTAATTGAAAAGAATAGAGAAAATCCAGAAATTATGAGACTTACAGAGTTTGAATATGCAACTGACTGCCATTTGCAACTAGTAAGGTACAAAATCTGGAAGGTCTGTGGATATCGAGGGCCAATTAAAACAGCCCAATGGCACAGTCTAAATTTAGGATACTGCCAACAAGGTTTCTACTGAAATTTCTGAATTGATATGGAGAATATAGTTAATCTTGGGCCCCAAAGATTTTACAAATAGGAGGCAGGCTTAGATGCTCTTGAGCCGCTAAGAAAACCACACTCTCCCAGTATCATCTTCAGATGAAGCCAGTGAGGAAAAAAGAAAGAAAAAGAACTTTCCAAAGATGTTACAGACAGGATGAACTGCAAAGCTATTCCTAGGTTGTAGAACTTGGGCAAAATTTTAATAAGTTTCAGATCTCCAGGGTATGGATCACTTACAACATGTGCCCTATGGAAGTTTTGGATTGCTGTAAATGAGACACTGATGAGTGCCTTCTTTCTTCCCCTTTCCAAATGGGAGGGTTTATTTTAGTTACAATTTCCCTGTTCTACTACTGCATAGTGGATATGAGAGGAAATATAACTTATCTCTTTTTTTAACGTTTATTTTTGAGAGAGAGCGTGAGCGGGGAAGGTGCAGAGAGAGAGGGAGACACAGAATCTGAAACAGGCTTCAGGCTCTGAGCTGTCAGCACAGAGCCCAATGTGGGGTTCGAGCCTGGGAATGGTGAGATCATTACCAGAGCCAAAGTCGGATGCTTAACCAACTGAGCCATCCAGGCACCCCTATAATCTATCTCTAAGTTCACAGGTCACTAAATCAAGAAGAACCATTAGCAGATTTGATACAGAGACTACCAAAAGACCCTAGATTTCAAGACTGAATGAGACTTTTTGGCTGTCTCCCTTGGAAGGAGAGATAGTGAAGGAGCTTAGTGTACAAAAGGGAGAAAAGAGAATATTTGTGATCAAGACACCATTATTTTATTTGCCTGAAATATTTGTTATCCCTCCATGTAGATGTTTATACAGCCCTGCTTCACTGAAGTCAGACTTGGTCATGTGACTTTCTTTTGTCTATAAA
Source organism: Panthera uncia (assembly GCF_023721935.1). Lineage (NCBI taxonomy): Eukaryota > Metazoa > Chordata > Mammalia > Carnivora > Felidae > Panthera > Panthera uncia. The sequence continues at coordinate 155,486,070 of NC_064811.1, forward strand.
ATATGACAGGAAATGGATTCCATAATTTTCCCAAGTATGTTTAAAAACCATTGTGTCATTTGGCTATTTTCCCTTTTAATCTCCTTTGGGGCATGTTATGTCTGATGGGAGGACTGCTTTTAAAGTCTGGGACTTGGAATGAAGATTAAAAAGAGGAATGCAGCCAAATACAATGGACATCAGCGTAAGGAAAGCAAATCTATGTTAAGACTTTGCAATTCATCATAGCATATTCTAATGAACACTGACTTATATACTTTCTCTGTGTCTTCACATTGATGCTTTCTTTGCAACTCATTTCCTATCATTCTGTGCGTCCTTATTTCATGTGTATTATTTAAGACTTAACTGAGTCTAGGAAGTTTTCTTTAAACTCTCAGGCTGGGGGGGCGCCTGGGTGGCTCAGTCGGTTAAGCGGCCGACTTCAGCTCAGGTCACGATCTTGCAGTCCGTGAGTTCAAGCCCCGTGTCGGGCTCTGGGCTGATGGCTCAGAGCCTGGAGCCTGCTTCCGATTCTGTGTCTCCCTCTCTCTCTGCCCCTCCCCCGTTCATGCTCTGTCTCTCTCTGTCTCAAAAATAAATAAAACGTTAAAAAAAAAAATTTAAACTCTCAGGCTGGGAAAACAGCCTGTCTTGGCTTCCATAGCACCTGTGTATATCTTTACTTTTAAAAATTCCAGAAATATGAAAAATTGTCAGTTATGCAAAAACAAGAAAAATGGCTTTAATCTTCACATCACTCCTCCCAAATAGCACAATGCCTGTGATGGCTTTGTGATGTGTCACCTGGGCTAGGGCGAACTGCATTTTCCAGAATTTGCTTTTTTTGTATATTTCCTATTAGGATGGGGGCTACGAGGGAGATTCCTGGCAAGTGTGGAAGGCAGTAGAGATGTAGCAGCCACCATACCGCTTAAACACATTGCTGATCTGCTGGTTTCCCTTGTTGGCATGAAATAGCAGTTGGGCCTGTAATTGTTCTGCCATCTCTCAATCCTCCTTCAGCCTCTTTGACTCCTGGGCCGGGGGTGAGTGTGCGGAGCTCTGTAACGAAGGGTGCTGACTTCTGTAAGGTACTATCTCACCAGGGTCAGAGGGATAAGAACAAATAGGGGATTAAGTCAGTTGTTATGGGGATCTAGCTCTTCATGCTTACGTATTCCAGTCTGCTTGTAATCTTCCCTTACGGTTTGTCCAATAGACTTCAAGTTCCAGCATCAGATACAGAGACAACATTCTTTCTAATTTTTCAATTTTTTATTCAAGTATAATTAACATACGGTATTATGTTAGCTTCAGGCATCCAAGATAATAATTCAATTATTCTCAGTGCTCATCCAGAGAAATGTACTCTTAATCCCCTTCATCTATTTCACCCACCCCCTCACTCACCTCCCATCTGGCAACTGCCATTTGTTCTCTGTCTTGAAGAGTCTGTTTTGTTTTGTTGGTTTGTTTTATTTCTTAAATTCTACATATGAGTGAAATCATATGGTATTTGTCTATCCCTGACTGACTTATTTCTCTTAGTATTATACCACCTAGGTCCATCCATGTTGTCGCAAATGGCAAAATTTCATTCTGGCTGAGTACTATTCCACTACACACACACACACACACACACACACACATCAACCCCACACCTTCTTTATGCATTCATTTATAGATGGACACTTGGGCTGTTTCCATATCTTGCCTATTGTAAATAATGTTGCAATGAACATAGAGATGCCTATATATTTTTTTGAATTAGCGTTTTTGTTTTCTTTGGGTAAATACCCAGGAGTGGAGTTACTGGATAATATGGTAATTCTATTTTTAATTTTCTGAGGAGCCTCCATACTGTTTTCCACAAGGGCTGCACCAATTTGCATTCCCACCAACAGTACACAAGGGTTCCATTTTCTCCACATCCTCACCAACACTTGGTGTTTGTCTTTTTTTTTTTTAACGTTTATTTATTTTTGAGACAGAGAGACACAGCATGAACGGGGAGGGTCAGAGAGAGGGAGACACAGAATCTGAAACAGGCTCCAGGCTCTGAGCTGTCAGCACAGAGCCCGACGTGGGGCTCGAACTCACAGACCTCGAGATCATGACCTGAGCCGAAGTCGGCCGCTTAACCGACTGAGCCACCCAGGCGCACCAGTGTTTGCCTTTTTTATTTTAGCCATTCTGACAGGTGTGAGGTGGTATCTCACTGTTGTTTTGATTTGCAATTCCATGATGATTGGTGATGTTAAGCATCTTTTCATGTGTCTATTGGCCATCTGTATGTTTTCTTTGGAAAGATGTCTATTCAGGTCCTCTACCCATTTTTAATTGTATTATTTGTGTTTTTGGTGTTGATTTGTATAAGTTATTTACTTACTTTAGATATTAATTTCTCATCAGATATATCATTTGCAAATACATTCATCCATTCTGTAGTTTGCCTTTTTGTTTTTCTGATGGTTTCCTTTGCTGTGTAAAAGCTTTTTATTTTGGCATATTCCCAATGGTTTATGTAATTTTACTTCTGTTTCTCTTGCCTCAGGAGATGTATCTAGAAAAATGCGTCTATGGCGAATGTCAAAGAAATTACTGCCTATGTTTTCTTCTAGGAGTTTTATGGTTTCACATCTCACATTTAGGTCTTCAATACATTTTGAGTTTATTTTTGTGTATGGTGTAAGAAAGGGGTCCAGTTTCATTCTTTTGCATGTAGCTGTCCAGTTTTCCCAATACCATTTGTTGAAGAGGCTGTCTTTTTTCCATTATATATTCTTACCCCCTTTGTTGTAGATTAATTGACCATAAACAAATGGATTTATTTCTGGACTCTCTATTCTGTTTATTGATTTATGTATCTGTTTTTGTGCCAGTGCCATACTGTTTGGATTACTACAGCTTTGCAGTATGTCTTAAATTCTGGGATAATGATGCCTCCAGCTTTGTACAAATAGCTTTGGCTATTTGGGGTCTTTTGTACAAATTTTAGGATTTTTTCTGTTTCTATGCTAAATATTGGTATTTGGATAGGGATTGCATTAAACCTGTAGATTGATTTGGGTTGTAGGGGACATTTTAACACCTGGCTCTTCGAATTCATGAGCATGGAATATTTGTATACTTTTTTATGTCACCTCAAATTTCTTTCATCAGTGTTTGATAGGTTTTGGAATACAAATATTTTACCATCTTAGTTAAATTTATTTCTTGACATTTTATTCTTTTTGGTGCAATTGTAAATGAGATTATTTTCTTAATTTCTCTTTCTGCTGCTTCATTACTGGTGTAAGAAATGCAGCAGATTTCTGCATAATAATTTTGTAGCCTGTGACTTGATTGAATTCATCTATCAGTTATGATAGTTTCTTGGTCAAGTTTTTGGATTTTCTACATATAGTATCATGTCATCTGCAAATAGTGAAAATTTTGCTTCTTTCTTACTGATTTGGATGCCTTTTATTTCTTTTTGTTGTCTGATTGCTGTGGCTAGGGCTTCCAGTACTATGTTGAATAAAAATTATAAGAGTGGACACCTTGTCTTGTTTCTGATCTTATGGGAAAAGGTATGTTTTCACCATTGAATATGATGCTAGCTATGGGTTTTTCATATATGGCCTTTATTGTGTTGAAGTATGTTCCTCTAAACCTTCTTTGTCGAAAGTTTTTATCATGAATGGATGTAGCACTTTGTCAAATGTTTTTGCTGCATTTATCAAAATGATCATATGGTTTTTATCTTTTCTCTCATTGATGTGATGTATTACATTGATTGATTTGCAGATATTGAACCACCCTTGCATCCCAGGAATAAATCCCATTTGATCGTGGTGAATAATTTTTTTTAATGTATTGTTGAATGAAGTTTGCTAACATTTTGTTGAAGATTTTTGCATCTATGTTCACCAGAGATATTGACCTGTAGAGTTCTTGTTTGGAGTGTCTTTATCTGGTTTTTGTATTAGGGGGTAATGCTGGCCTCATAGAATGAATTTGGAAGCGTTCTTTCTTCTCTTTTTTGGAATAGTTTGAGAAGAATAGATACTAACTCTTCTTTAAATGTTGGGTAGAATTCACCTCTGAAGCCATCTGGTCCTGAACTTTTGTGTTTTGGAGGTTTTTGATTACTGATTCAATTTTATTGCTAGTAATCAGTCTATTCAAATTTTCAATTACAGAGACAACAGTGGGGTTTTTGTTGTTGTTATTGTTGTTGTTAAGTTTATTTGTTTTTGAGAGGGACAGAGATAGTGCAAGTAGGGGAGGAGCAGAGAGAGAGGGAGAGAGAGAATCCCAAGCTGACTTCACACCATCAGCGTAGAGCCTGATGGAGAATGTGAACTCATGGATGTGAGATCATGACCTGAGTTGAAACCAAGAGTCAGACACTCAACTGAGAGCCACTCAGACACAACAGTCTTATAGAGACTTGATTGCTTAACCAATTCCTCAAATTCTACTAGCTAATTTCCTATAACACACACTACACACACACACACACACACACACACACACACGATATCTAGATGTATCTTCTACTGGTTTTGCTTCTCTGGTTGAACTGTAACTGGAACATAGATACTTATTTGTCAACTTAACTTGAATGTTTAAAAGACAACTCAAATTTATGGTCTGTAAATTTTTATTATCCACCTAAATTTAGTCATCTTGGTGAATGGTACTACCAGTTATCTTATCATACAACTTAAAAAATAGATGTCTTCCTTGCTATCCTTTTCCTCTACCCTCTATATGTGGTTGATAACTAAATTCTATCAACTATTACTTGGAATTGTCTCTCAAATATCCATCACTCTTTATCTCTACTACTAACAACTTGACCTATGCTACTGTTATCTCTTGAGTGCATTACCTCAAGAGTCACCTATTTCTTTGATTTATACAAACTCTGCTAGTCTATAACCAGTAATTTATTTTTCAATACAGTGATGTTTTCTAAAAACATCTATGGGTATATGGACTTCCTACTTAAAACACTATAATGCCTTTCTACTGGTCTTAACAAGAAAAACCAAAATCTTTAACACATTTAATAAAGCCATTTGTAGGCTTCCCCATTTGCACCTTTCCATCTGAAGCTTGATTGTATTTTATTCTCCCCCTTTTCCCAGCTCTCTGAATATTTTACATTTCCCAGACCAACTAACCTGGGGCCACCATACATGTTATTTCATTTGTCTGTAATATATATCCACACCCTAGTAAATTTCTATTCTTCCTTCAAAAATCAACCTAGTCACCACTTTTGATTGTTAGATAGCATATCAAATTTTGGAAAAAGTGAGAAATTCACATTACTGTTCCCAATACGTGTTGACATTACAAAATTATTCTTTATGAAATTGTTTATGAAGCACCTCTTTTGGATTTAAATTCAGATAGTTCAGTTGGATTCATGGCTTTAAATTTAGCCAGTTCCTCTTTTGGATTTAAATTCAGATGTGTACAGGACTCTTCTAAAATTTAGCCATTGTTTATTATTATACTCTTATCCATGATTTTTTTGTGAAAGAGATTTTAAGGAATTGAGCTTAGAGATAAAAACCACATAACTGATCATATGCATAATACTTTAACCTGAACAAAGTGATTCAAGATTTATGTTTTCTTACACTCCATAAGCTCCTTGAGGGCAGGAACTTTATTTTGTTACTTATTTCTGTGTTCTGAAAGCATCTAGTACATTGTTTTGCACACAATAGATATTCAATAAATGTTGGCACACTCAGTTTATTTCCATTACAGTATGTATCACAGTCTGTATTGTTTTTAGTTATTTGCTTACTTGTTCACTCTTTGCCTCCCACAAATAGAAGGCAAGTTCCATGAAGGGAAGGAACTTGTCTGCCTTGTTTACAATGATGTCAATTGGTTCTGTGAACAGTGTCTGGCACTTAACAGATATTTGTTAAATGAATACATGTCATATATAAAAATATCTGGCATACAGTAGGTACTTAATGAATTTAAAATGCCTTTGAGATATGTGTAAGTTCAAAGTGAGAGAGAACTCAGTTCATTTCCTTTCAAATCAGCTTCTCTTCCCATTTACAGAGAAGAAAATTCCATGCAAGAGGAATTCATTTTAGGACTTGAGCAACATCCACCAGAAAAAGTTGCATAGGCATTGCTATTTCACTCCAGCCTTTTTAAAAAACCTAATGCAGCATTATGTCTGCTTGAATGACACAAAACATTATCCGAAGCACAGGGGGTGTCTAGAAGGTAGGTTTAGACATACTGTAATATGATTACATTGTTTTGAAGTTTCATTACTTTTTCATCTGAATGAATATGAAACCTAGAATATTAATACAATGAAGATTGGCAGTTGATGACCCTACTGAGGCTGCTCCAAGCTGCTGATAAAACATGGACTGTGGTACTTCCAAATCTCAGAGTTATTTGTAGGTGTCTTGTCTGTAATCAGGATTTGCAAGTGATGGCGCGTGAACTGTTCTCTGGTCATTGTTATTCAATGCCATCACCTGCCATTGTCTGTAATCTTAAGTGGGCTGTCTCATCTATCAAATCTCTCCTTCCTCTACTCACTGGTGTCTGAAGGATCAACAAAGCATGTAAAATCAGCACTTTACTGGATTCTTGAGAGGGTGCTGTTTCTGACTCCAGAGAGTTCTTCCTTTCCCCACCACTCCCCATGACAATTTATAGCCCACTCTGCATTTGACTTTTGCAAATATCTTCCCTCTGATATAATGAGACCCCCTGGGCCGAAAGGTGAAAGGGGTTCTGAGTAATGCCATTTCCTTTTTTTTTGTTGTTGTTGCCTGAGTGCCTGAGTGCCATGTGGAAGATTTAATAGCAACTCTATTCCTCTGATGCATATGACAATATAATATCCTCTAATTGCATCTGTTATGTCTTTGTACAAGGAAGAAAAATATTCTTTACAGCAGGACTACAAAATCGCTCACATTACAACTGAATATTCAGGTATTAAAATAGGTTTTCCTGCTTGTTAGGGAAAAGAAACTGGAAACTGTTTTTGTTTTTATTTGGCATTTTATACACCATGGACCTGAAGGACGTGGATGGGTAATTTTACGCGGCTGGGTGTTTTAGGATACACGGCTCATGGATATTTGATAGGAGTACCTTGGGATGGTAATGCCAAAGTTCTTTCAAGTAAACAATGGAATAAATCCATGTTATCATTTTTAGAGATACTAAGGAGAAAGTTAAAGGGTGATTGAATTGCCTTAAAAAAACCCCAACAAAACAGCATCTGTTTGCTTTTTACCATCTTTAGCCATCCAGAGTTGTGCTCAATCCATGTAGTATTTAGTCGGTGCATTTTGCCAGTATATGCAACTGTCTGGCTGCGTATCTGTCCAGATTTGACCATTTGTAAGAACTGTGTCATTTGCAGAATGCCAGCACCCCATGGCCACTAAGTAAACATAAACTAAATGCAACTGAAAGTTGTTCTCAATCATTAATGGTTTCATTTATTAAACATCCACTTGTCTTTCTCCTGTGCTGACTCATTTCCTTTATTCCTGCTTCTAAAGAATTCATCATTTTCAGTAGCCAATAATGGCACAGACCCGCTGATAAATGACAACGGACATATAAACAAACAAAAAATTTTTGTTTAAAGGTAGTGTTGCCACGATCCTGAGACACATCCTGGTAATACCCACTCCTGCACAGTAGTCTCTGCAGAAAGACAAATGACAACACTTGTGTCTTGATTCTTGAATCAGAATTGGATCCATCTAAAACTGGCCACTGCAGATGGGAATACAGCCTACTGCCTTGGTCTCACACCATGTTCTGAATCAACAAACCCAGTTATGGGAGTGGCTGCACATACTCCTTTTCTTCCCCCGTTCTGATGCCTAACATCTTGTATCTGGTTATACAAAAAGCCTATTAACTTGTATCTTTGAATAAACAACACATTGATGCTCAACATTACTTAACCATCAGGGAAATGCAAATCAAAACACAATGAGATATCACCTCATACCTGTTAAAATGGCCATTTGTTTTAAGAAAGACAAGAGATAACAAGTGTTGGTGAGGATGTGGAGAAAGGGGAACCCTCTTGCAATCTTTGTGGGAATGTACATTGGTTCAGTCACTATAGAAAACATTCTGGAGGTTCCTCAAAAAAGTAAAAATAGAACAGCTCTATGATCCAGCAATCCTTCTTTTGCGTATTTATCTGAGGAAAACAAAAACACTAACTGGAAAAGTTATCTCTACCTCCCATATTCACTGCAGCATTAGTTACAATAGCCAAGATATGGGAACAACCTAAGTGAATGGATAAAGAAGATGCGATGTGTATATCTAATGGAATATTATTCAGGCTTAAAAAAGAATGAAATCTTGCCATTTGCAACAAGATGAATGGATCTCGAGGACATTTTGCTAAGTGAAATAAGTCAGAGAGAGATAAATGTCACAGGATCGCACTTGTATGTGGAATCTATACAAAACAAAAACAATAAAACCAACCCAAAACCACAAACTCAGAGAACAGATTGGTGGTTGCTGAGGGGGGTGGGAATGGAGGGAGGGCACAGATGGATGAAGGTGGTCAAGAGGTACAAACTTCTAGTTATAAAGTAAATAAGTACTGGGGATGTAATGTGTAGCTTGGTAACAGTAGTTAATAATACTGCATTGCATAATTCGGTGTTGCTAATAGAGTAAATCTTAAAATTCTCATCACAAGAAAAAAATTTTGTAACTACATACAGTGATGGGTGTTAAATGGACTTACAACTGGTGTTTTCATAATACATACAAATATTGAATCATTATGTTGGACATCTGAAAGGAATATGTTACATGTCAATTACACCTCAATAACACAAGAATACATGTACAATGTAAATAAAGAAACAAGCAATAGCTACCATCTCACTTTGTTATTGAGTTCACTGTCAGTGCTTAGAACTACACAGAAATATACAATATGCTTGAGAAGAAAAAAAAATGGAATTTGGTTTCTTTGTATCCTTTCAGTCCTGAGAGACCTTATCAATAATGGTATATGCAGAGCTCTAACATATTTCTCTTGGGCTTAACGTGAAGCATTAGGATAGAACTAAGTGACAGAAAGAAATGTAAAATGTAACAAGTTTTACAAGCAATAATTAAAATCATGGTTTCTGAGTCTGTGATGGGTAAGAACATCAATTAGTACTCTCAGAAAAACAGGGTACAATTACTTCACCTAACCTTACTCCTTTCCCTCATCTTTCTTGGCCATAACTAAAAAGTGATTAAATAGCAAATTAAGAGCTTTCACACTCAAAATCAATAATTAACTCTGTTATACAGTCCATTTGAAATTGTCAGAAATTAATTGGTCTCCCTGTGTTCACCAGTCAGATTATATCTATGGTATCTATAATGAAAATCTATGTCATCGTGTGAAACCCATCAACGCTATCCTTTTTGCCTCAAAACTAAAAGCACAAGATTATTTACATAGTGTACAAGGCCTAATACACATTCCTACCAGAATCCACCTTCCGATTGTCAATTTGCTCCTTTATGAGATAAGTACAAAGACTGAAGTTCCTGCTTGAAGTTTTCATGTCTCCCACTCTAACCAGGCCCATAAAGTTAATATGTCCTTATGCTCTCTTTCCTTCCTGAGTCCCACTCGAGATAGTTTCCCATCACCCAGGTTCACTCGTTCCATAATGAAGTCCTCACTGTTAGCTGTCAGTCTGACACAATGACAGGGACTAAAAGGACCAAAGGCTTTTTAGAGCCAGAAGAGAAATTAGAGCCTATCAGGCCCTCATTTTCAGAGGAGGTTACCGAAGTCTAGAGTGCTAATGACAGCTAGCAGCAAAGTTAAGATGAGAAACTGTGTTTCCCGACTCCAGGATCCAGGTGGCATCTGTTAAACCATGCAGTCACATATGATCCAGTGTGACAGTAGGGCTAAGTGCTCCCACTAATTTTACTAAGTCAAAAGAATTTAGCATTTAGCTTTGTTCTATTCTAGACTACTGATCTGTCTGAGCACATCTGTATTGGTCTTCGGAATATTAAACATCCTACTCTCTGCTAATAAAGTTCTGAATTGCCCGTCTGCTATCATTTCTTTTATTCAATCAATAGATAACAAATGCCCACCCAAAAGTGCACTAGGTACTGAAAATAAATGAACAAGTTGTACACTTTGTATTCTGAGATAGCTTGGAAGAAGACAAAGACAGGAGATGCCTCAGATAAGTTTGGAGCTAAGGAGGTAAGGAACTGAAATAATTTATGCCTGATGGAATCAATTTCACTGTTCATTTTTGTGATAGAAAACATACAGTCTTCTGCAGAGCATGAAGTTTATAGCTGGAGGCTTGAGGAAAGAGGAGGATCTGTTTTTGAAGAATGAGGAAGGGTACATTAGAGATGAATTAAAGGATTACCAAGCGGAGCTGTGCTCTCTCCCCGAAATAAGGTAAGAAAAAGAGAACACTGTCATTGTGAATACCATTACATTGACATTGTTAGTCCAAATGCATTGCCAAGTAAGTCCAATGTACCGTCATGTAACAAAGGAATCTTTTCAAAGCTTGTGAGAGTGCATTGAAATATCTAGTCATGACTTCCAAGCAGATGAGAGAGGAAACGGCATTGAGATGATTTATCAGGAAGTAGGAGAAAAAGGACTCAGGGTCTGAAATCAATAAGCGCTTCAAGGAAAGAATCAGTACGCATTGAGCCCGGGGTGTGGTAGAGAGATAGGTAATTGTTGTCTAAGAGAGGAGGATTTTAGAAGTTTAAGATGATGGCAAATTACAGTTCTCAGAATGGCTCATGGAGACAGAGTAATGGTGAAATACATTGAAGAAGAGGAATTTCGTGGAACTGTACAACGGGGAACTGAATAGGCCATTAACGTGACCTGGACACACACTCAGAGCAGTGGGAGCACAATGAGTGACCTGGATGCTGGTGAATGTCAACACAGGGGACAGGAAGGACAGGAAGAATGTGTACTTATCCATGCCCTGTCCAGAGCCCTGCAATTCGAGGTAAATGAGAGCTACGTAATAGATGCATAAGTAAATGAACAACATATTTTAAGGTAGTGACGACTGTTTTAAAAATAAAGCAAGGTAGTGAAGGTAAGGATGCCCAGATGGAGGACACATCAGTAAAGGCACATGATGTTTGGTCTGAGGTATGAGAAGCCAGCAGTGCTAGGAGCTGGGGAAAAACATTTTAAGCGGAGGTAAAAATGTGCACAAAATCCCTGAGGCAGGAAAGAGTCTGATGTGTTTCAGAAACAAGCCGGTGTGACCGACATGGACTGAACAAGGCAGAGACTGTGAGGAGGTAAGGATCGAGAGGTGAGGATCAGAGGTTTGAGGGTGTGATTACTCCTGATAAGGAATTTAAATGTCATTCTAGGTATGACTGGAAGGCACTAGTGGCTTCCAAGGAACGGAGTAACTCCACAGTTGTAAGGATTATTAAACAGAAGTGAAACAATCATATTCTCAGGACGACAAGCAAAAGCCAAGAGAATGCTGTGCCTCTCGTTGGCCCCAAGATGTCGAGGGAAGGAGAAGAGGGACGAAGAGGGGCACACCGGAGAATTAGGAGTCAGGACTAGTTTCCCATAGCCTTCTTGGATGTTGAAGGTCAAAAAAAAAATCAGTAATAATCACAGTGAGGGCAGGAAACTAAAGGAAATGCTGAGTGCCTGGTGTTCCATTTCCCTCCACAGAACAGCAATGGGCAAGGGTCAGGCAGAAGCGGTGCAGACAAGGAGAATCACCGCACTGCTGAGGAGCCGCAAACAAAAGGATCCTGCCTCTATTAGGGGGTTCATGCCCTGGGGGCAGGGCTGGGAGCAGAAAGGTAGTGAGCCAAAGTGGAGAAAAGTGCCTCAGTCCCTGGGCTAGGAACGTAGAGATGCAAATGAGCATGGCAGGGCCCTGACTGGCTGTGGAGGTGGGCGGCCAGTCCCTGACACACATCCCTCCAGAAAACTACAATGCACTGGCTGTGCGCCATGTCTGACGCTCCTCCCCATGCGGGCTGATGGACAAAGCCTCGTTCGGCCTCAATATCACACAGGTTTTGTTCTGGACCAGACTCCTCAGAGAGAAATCTATTTAGTTAAGGTGGAAAAACAAATCTGAGCCAGGAGAGTGAGAAGGAAGAAAGGAATTAATTATCTAAGGATATGTTGGTATGATGGCTTCTCTGACATGTACCTTTCTGAGAGAGAAAAGGTGGCTATTTCTTTCAAGTCCAAGGATCTATTGGGTGTGGGAATGGGGCTTCTTGTGATGGCCCAATTAAGTTTCCAGATTTTGGGGAAGGGACTTCTTTGTCTCTGATGCCTGACTCATGACGAATGCTCAAATTCATATAAAGGAGTCACAAATTATGACTTTGGCCTCTGTACCATTGTTCTACAGAGCAGTCTTTAAGATGACAGGGGCGCCTGGGTGGCTCAGTCGGTTGAGCTTCCGACTTCGGCTCACGTCATGATCTCATGGTTCATGGGTTCGAGCCCTGCTGCGGGCTCTGTGCTGACAGTGCCCAGAGCCTGCTTTGGATTCTGTGTCCCCCTCTGTCTCCGCCCCACCCCTGCTTGTGCTCTATCTCTATGTCTTTCAAGAATGAATAAACATAAAAAGAAATAAAATAAAGTGACATTAGCAGGGTCACAAACTCAAATGCCTTCAATAACCAGTCAGCAGGTAAGGTAATGTGTAAATCAGCCAATTACAAGACACACAGGGCAGGAAGAATAAGGAGCAGTAGCCGCCTAATGGCATTTATTTATTTGTTTGTTTGTTTGTTTATGTCTGCACACGCATGAGTGGAGGAGGGGCAGAGACAGCGGGAGTGAGAGAATCCCAAGGAGGTTCTACACCCAGGGGAAGCATCACAGGGCTTGATCCCATGACTGTGAGATCATGACCTGAGCCAAAATCAAGAGTGGACCACTCAACGGACTGAGCCACTCAGGTCCCCCTCCTAATGGCATTTAAATTCAATGAAAGCAGCAACAATCCTATTGTGCCAGCAAAAGAAGATGCTTTTGCTTATCTCTTCGATCTGGAAGCTGCCACTGCAGAACTCATTGCCCTAAAGTACAGAGAACATCGGGAAAACAAAGATTTGCCAAAATCCCAAGGTCCACTAAGCTTTTCCTCTGTTCATTAACTTCTCATTCATCCATTCACTCATTTATTCACTTAATAGCTATTTTTTGAGTGTCTATCAGGTATTTTTCTGAGTGCAGGAGGTACCACCACACACCAAACAGACAAAAATCTCCACCCTCACAGAAGTTACATTCTAGAGAGGTGAGACAGGCAACTAACAAAATAAATAATAGACAACACTAGATGTTGACAAGGAGAATGGAGAAAAATACAGCACAGAAGGGTAGATAGGGAATGTGAGGCAGGCCAGATAGGACAGGTTTCCATTTCAAATGTAGTTGTTGGTGAATAACTCACTGAGAGGGTGACTTCAGAGAAAAGGCCAGAGGAGCGGAAACAAGCTATGAGACCGCCCAGGAGAAAGCTCCCCGGATAGAGGGAAGGACAGGCGTACAGTGTTTAAGGATGGCAGAGTGGGTGGCATGGTTAAGCAGCAGAAGAAAGGCCAGTTGGAGGGAAGCTAAGTGAGGGAGGGATAGAGGAATAGCAGATGAAGTTGGAAAGGAGAGACAGCAACAGATCAGGTGTGGTTTCATGGGCTGTTTTAAGTACCTTGGCTTTGATCTAAGAGGGCTGGGAAGTGCTGAAGGGTTTTGAGCAGCAAGAGATGATGAGATCTGACCTATGTCTTAACAGAAGTATTCTGGTTGGGGATAATAGATGGATGGGGACAAAAGTAGTCACAGAAAGATGGATAAAGAAGCTATTAAAAAAATCCAAGCAAGAGAAGAGGGTGGTTTGGATTGTGGTAGTGATGATAAAAGCCAGGCAGATTTGGGATCTATGCTGAAGGTACAGTTGACAAGATTTGCTAACAGATTAGATGTGGAGTATATACAGGACAAATCTAAACCCTGTGTGTGTGTGTGTGTGTGTGTGTGTGTGTGTTTCTTTGCAATATTGCTGTTTGGCATTAACCAAGATGGGGAAGATCTAGGTGAAGCAAGTTTGGGAAGGAAGATAGATAAGGCAGTCTACTTAGAACATTTTTAGTTTGAGTATACACACGGCCTTCCGTTACAGGATTCATCTGCAGTGATGTGGCCATGTCTTTGGAACTTTAGCCTGTAGCAGCCAAAAGCCAAGAAACAACATCATTCATTGCGTCTCACGTCCTGCATCTACCAACCAATGGTGTAATTCTATCCCAACTGTTTTATTCCAATCTCATTCTATTCTAGCTGCCTCTCTATGGCTGATTTAAAGGCTAACTGTCAAACAAATCTGACACTTATACCTTGATATTTTTTATGATGTGACTCTTACTGAGTACGAACTTTTCCATTTATATAGGGTAAATTTGTTCTGTATAATGTTCATCTGTACTGAAGGTAGGAGGAAATGTATGGTAGCTCTTTTTCCTTACATCTACTGCTTCTTCTCCCCCCAGAGAGTGAACAACTGTATATGATGACATATACTACACTCAGGGCCATAGATGATGCTCTGGTATTTGTAGGTGCAGAAACAGTATCTGCAAACTCAAGGATAAAGAATACAGTTTTTATTCTTGCTTTTCATAATATTACTACTCTCTGGATAGCAGACAATGCAGTGAGGTAATGCGTATTCTGGATAAGGAATCAGAAGATCTGGATGCTGGTGCTGATTGTAAAACACTGCTCAAAGTATCTTGGGTCACATATGCAAAAGGGAGAAGAAAGAATTAGATACATTTTCAGATCTTTTAGCCTTAATCATCTGGGAATAGGCTTGAGTTTGAGTCTTCCCAAAGATACCCCACACATTTCAACAGGGGACCCATGGAACCAAAACCCCCATTGGGCATATTTGGAGCCAACATAGGAAACACCTCGGGAGCTAAGTGTACTTTTATGCTTTCATCAAATTTAATCACAAAGGTTCCCACTTCATTCACTCACTGTTGTGGCTGGCTCTCCTTCTGTTTCTTCCAGATGCTTGCTCTTGGTTAAGATCAGGTGGTGGCCTTTGTCCTGCTAGTCCAGAGTCCTGGCAGCAGCTGGAGACCTTCCAGAGAAAGTTTCCCCACTGGAAAATATGTCTTGGAAATGTTTCTGGGTCAGCAATAGTGTCCTTGTTACCTGTCTGGAGTAATCTGCTTTCATAATCTGCTTGTTTGTCCTTCTCAAAAAACAAAACAAAAAAAAAATAAAACAAAAAAAACAAGAGCAAAAACAAAACAAAATAAAACAAAAACCCTTAAAATCAAATCAAATAAAAACCTGCTGTCAGGAAGGAATCTGGTGAATTCCTTCACCATTAAGTATCACCACAGGCATGAAAAGTGACTGAGCAGAGATTCCTGTCTCCTAACTATGTTTGGGAATCGACTACTCCCACTGCAGAGAAGAGTCTGGGATGCATGTGAAGCATGCTGGGATGGCAAATGGAAGAGTAGAAATGTTGGACATGAGGAGATGGTGCTGGGGTACAATAAATACGTCAGAGCAATGATGCCTTCTATTATACTTTGCATGTTTCAAATCTTTGATATTTATATCCTTTCACTTGCTACTTCCCTAAACTGTGCTAATGAAAATGGCAGATAGCAGCTGCTATTTCTAGATGAAGCAACTGAAGCCACAAGATTCAAGCTAAGAGCGCTCAATCTGATTAGGGTACATGATGTAACCTGGGCTAACACACCCTTAAATCCAAGCAGTTCAAGAAATAAAAATTTCACCCTCACACAGAGTCCGATGTATGTGTTTGCAGTCAGGGAGAGAGGATTCTATGTGCATCCAGGGGTCCAGCATCCGTCATGTGACGACACCCTTCTCCAGATGCCTCCACAATATCTTCTTCATTCTGCCAGTCCATCAAGGAAAGGAACCATTCATTTTTATGAGCCAGGCATGGAAATGGGAAATATCACTTCTACTCTCATCCCATCAGTCAGCACTCTGTCGTTTGGTCAGACTTAATGGCAAAGGAGGCTGGCAAATGTAGTGTAGCTTGTGCCCATGAGGAACATGAGGCCAGCTTTGGCATGCACATGGCAGTCTCTGTCACAGTCATGGGACATGCCACCACTTGGGTGCTCTTTACAGTGGACCGCTGGTCTCTCCCAGCCCGAGTTTCAGATTTAGTTTGTTCAATTCCTCAGTACAGAAAGCATCCCTAGGAGAGAGGGCATAGTCACAAATTCCATTGACTTTACTGTCCACCAAGCCATTCAAAAAGTCACACTTTCTCTCAAGAGGATTTAAGAAACAGCCAGATAACAGAGAAGTAAAATGAGCTTTGACCATATCTGGGAATTTGAATTCTGACAGGGACACCTCAATGCCATGAGTTTGTCATTACTCTATTAAATTTTGTGATAATCATTTAACACAAATTCTAGCAAGGTATTTTGCCCAGTTCTGTGATTTGTGGATAGGAAGTGGAGCAGGTGGAGGGGGGCGGGAAGGCCCCTTTGCCATTTCAATCCCAATACCCACTTGCTGCCAGGGATGTGCAGAGAACTCACAAAGGCAGCCCCAGAGCACCTGATTCACTGTGTTTCTCACCCTCCTTGGGTTCCATGTTCCTCACACTCTTCCTAAACTGGAGTATTCACTCATCTGCTTTTAGTTTCATGCCTCATGCAGGTGTGTGTAATTTTACCCAAGGCTTTCTCTAAACAGAACAGAAATTTCTCCTGATTTGCTATTTGGCTAACCTGTGTGTGTGTGTGTGTGTGTGTGTGTGTGTCTTTCCACTGGTTTTTAAGGAGCTCTGGGACTCAAAGAATGAAAATAGGGTATTCAGATGAGAAATAGGATACCCAGCCACAGGGGGAAAATTCACATGTTTATTTAAATATTTTTCAGGAGGAACCATCTTGTTTTTCCCAATAGTGAGGACCATGTTAATTTTCACTAGCCTTGGGTAGCTGGGTAAGTAATTATTTGCAAAGACCAATAAGATTTAAGGAAATGGCCGTGTGTGTGTGTGTGTGTGTGTTCACGCACGTGCATGGTAGAGCCTTGATTCCTGCCCTGGCATTGTTCTCTATTATAGGGGTAAGAAGAGAGAGAACATTTCCCCCTGCCACTATGCACGGAGCAAAAGGAGTCTCCATCTGCTCTTGGGACTCTGCTCTTTATGGGGTCTGTCAGGCTGTTTCCATTTTGACTGACTTAAATGACATTAGTCTTTTTTTTTAATTAATATTAGAAACAACAGTCTCAAATCCTTTTCATTATGTTTTTATAAGTTCTAGGATTTAGTCTTCTTGTTGCTGTAGCATCTGATGTTAAAATAACATTTACCCTGAAGCTTTCATCAAATTTTCAGAACATCTTTATTATTTTTAATCCATTGCCAGTGACACCTCCTTTGGCTTGCCATGTTGGGGCTGAAGCAAAACATATATACATATATATCAGTACTTCTAAATGCGGGTGGAATTTTACCATTTACTTTCTCACCCGAAATTAGAACAGTCTGCTGGACGCTGTCAGGTTAAAGAAACAACCTTGACATTGTGGTGCTTAAAACAATTTTTTTCTTGCCTGTTGTCCTTTCCTAACTGGCTAGAGGCAGGTTTGTGAAGCGAATGTATCTTTAGTCTTCCCTCAGCAGTTGTTAAGGGCCCATCATGTTGTTTCTGAGTTATTCACCCTTGTCCTCACAACACATTTCTCAAATCTCTGTAAATTAGTCAGTCCTTTCCCTAAAGTGTCATTCATTCGTTTTCATTCATTCATTCATGGACATTTATTGAGTGCCTTCTATACGCTGGGCATGTTTCTTTGTACGAGGGATATAAATATCCCTATCGTTCCTAAATTTCAAAATCTGAAAGCCTACCGAGAGAAAAGACAGACTCTGAAACAATTGCACAAGGTATCAAGGACTCACTTCAAGGGGCCATGAGAGCCAGTACAGCTAACTCTGCCTGGAGTAGGCATTCCAGAGTGGAGCCAGATACTTAAAGAGCTCAGCCAGATACTTAAAGATGAATGGGAAAAGCACAAAAGGACATTCCAGATGAGGGAACAGCATGTGTATGGTTATATACAAAGAGTGCAAAGTACTCAGGGGAAAAAAATCTAAAATTCTACCTTCTAAAAAATCTCACTCAACAAAATACATCTTTAATACAGACCAGTAGTTCTCAATGTTATTTTATAGACCTGACATTCCGAGAGATACAATGAGCTGTCATTGGTAAAGTAACTGTGATTTGAAGCATATCAGAGCGTATCTGCATCTCTGCAGGAGGAAGAATCATGGGGCATAGTTCAGAAAAATCCCCAGGAGTGACTGTGACATACTCTGGTTAAGAATCATAGGCACAGACGCTCGTAGGCAAGAGTGACCAGGATGTCTTATCTTTCCTTGGTAAATTTATAATTAAAAAAATTGTGATACAATAGAAATAAACATTTCAAAAGAGTAAAAGGTGAAAACTTTTCAAGAGGGAGAGGAATCAGGATAGGTAGTTTTCTTTTTATACTCTTTAAAATATACTCTTAGAAATAAACACGGACTCTACTAATAGTCTCTATGAATAATTATTTTTCCAAAATGGACCTCTAGAGCACATTCTGTGGGGTAGCACACTTAAAACCTGTGGCATGAACAATGGGTATTAGAAATATTTTAAGGTTAATTATAATAATAAAATAATGGGTAAAGTACAAAACAATATTCCAGAGGATTCAGCTTGGTATCATTCTCAGTTGAAGATTCTCCCTTACTTGCTTCAAGTCTGTGGGAAAAAAAAATCACACAGGAGATTCATTACCATATGGAAGAGTTGGGGTAGAGGGAACAGTGAGAGTAGGATAGATAAAGATGTTCCAAAATATGAAGGTCTCTGGAACAGTCCTTTTTTATGTTGTCTTCTAGCACGATGAATGTAGGAGCTACAAATTGATCAGACGGTAAATTTAGAGCCAATAAAAAGGAGACACTTCACAGGGCATGTAGCTTGCTTGTGGAAATCTCTGACATGGAAGGTCAAGGAATTAAATACTGGAATTGAATTTATACTAGAGCTGACTGTTTTTATGGCCAATACAACATTTATTGGTATGCTAGGATAAAGTTAATCAAGTCTTGTGCTTCATGGTGGGGAAGCAAAGATTACCTCTGGAGAGTAAGGAAAGGATCTTTTCCAGAATACCATAGTAAATACACTGGCACAATCATTTTGTTTTTTCTCCACTCTGGAGGTTATTAGAAGTTCAGGTACAATGTGACAAGCCCACAGTCTCTTAAGAAAAATTGAACATTACTCTGAAACTGTTCACATTTTCTGGGGTGCACTATCCAAGCTGTTTTTCACAGTTAAATAATTTCTCACAAGGCATAATGTAAACCTTAATTCTGTTCCTAATTCTTTGTATAGTCAAAAACCAATATCCCAAATTCCATTTTCTTCTTTAAAATTGGCTTTCATATGTCGTAGGGGTGAAGCTAAGATTTAGAAATTGTTGTTCTTGAAGTGTATTCTGTAGTCTAGTTCTCAATTATTAATGACCATTTTAGTATTTACTTATTACTTTTTTTAATGTAAGCTCTAGCCCAGCATGGGGATCCAACTCACGACCCTGAGATCATGAGTTGTATGCTCTACTGACTCAGTTCCAGGGGCCCCTATTAACGTCCACTTAGATAGCAGTGTTAGTGCGATGTCAGATTGGCAACTAGCAACACCAGTAGCTCTGTGTTTGGGGAACGCACAATGAATTTATATTTTGGAATTTCACAAAGAGATTAAAAAGTAGCATCAAATGGTTAATTAACTCATTAGTCTGAGACCAATGCTTCAGAGCTTGAGTTAACTGGATTAGAAACAGTTGATGGTTGAAGAGTTGTAGGGCAGCCACTAATGAGCAGCTTAATGTCATGAAAAAATACCCAGGGTTCAAATCCTGGCTCTGCCAATCAGTGTCCATGTGAGCTTGATCAATCATTCACCTTCTCTTGACCTCAGTATCTTTCTCTGTAAATTGGGGATATTAAAAGCTGTCTGAAATGCTGTGGTAAAGATGAGACCCAATAAGTGATTCTTAATGGGGACAATTTTGTCCCCCAGGGAGGATTTGATAATGTCTGGAGGCATTTTTGTTGCCACTACTGGGGGAGGAAGTGCAACTGACATCTAACAGGTAGAATGGAGGGATGATACTGAACACACTACAATGTACAGGACAGCCTCCTACTCACCCTAACAAAGAATTAGTTCGTCCAAATGTCAATAGTGTTGTGTTTGAGAAATCCTGCACTCAATTTGTATTAAGTGACTAGAATCATATCTGACAGAAAAAAAATAATATTGACTGTTATAGGTGGAATTGTTTTCTCCAAAATTTATATATTGAAGCCCTAGCACCCCTCCCAGTACCCCATAATGTAACTGTATTTAAAGATAAGGTCTTTAAAGAGGTGATAAAATTAAAATGAGGTTTTTAGGGTTGGCCCCTAACCCACAATGACTAGAGATTAGAACACAGAGACACCAGGGGCACTTGCTCCCGAAGAAAAACCACAGTGAGGATGCAGTGAGAGGGCACCTGAGTAGCTCAGTAGGTTAAGCATCTGACTCTTGATTTTGGCTCAGGTCATGATCTCACAGGTCATGAGTTTGAGCCCCATGTCGGGCTCTGTGCTGATGGTGTGGAGAGTGCTTGGGGTTCTCTCTTCTCCCTTTCTCTCTCAAAAATACACAGTAAAACATAAAAAAAAAAGATACAGGGAGAAAGTGGCCATCTGCAAGCCATGGAGAGAGGGCTTAGAAGAAACCAATCCTGTTGACACCTTGATGGTAGACTTGTAGCCTTGTAACTGTAAGAAAATATATTTCTGTGGTTTGAGCCATTCTATTTTGTTATGGTAGCCTCAGTAGACTAACACAGTAACAGTTCTTCTTCTCCTTCTTCCCTCCTCCTCCTCCACTTCTTTTTCTTCTTCTTCTTCTTCTTCTTCTTCTTCTTCCTCTTCTTCTTCTCCTTCTCCTCCTCCTCCTCCTCCTCCTCCTTCTTCTTGAAAAGTAACTACTTGATTTTTAAAGACAAAATGACCACAAAACTCGGAAATAGAATATGAACTCTGTATTGGCATTCTAATAGCTTGTAGCCCTGTAAGCAAAAGAATAACTTGAGATGGTAAAAGCAAATTAAAAAATGGAAATGCTTAGCCCATGGATGTGACAAAGTTTAGCATTAGCAGGGATCCTAGCAGTAAGACATTGCTCAAACAGAGTCTATGCAGGTAAGTCCAAATATTTATTTATATTACTTGGGCCCAAACTGGCCAGGATCTGACACTGTGAAGCCTATATGTAGGTGTCTTCTGATGTCACAGATTCTTAAGTGAAATGTTCATAGGGCACAAAGCCAGCAAATAAATATTCTTATTGAAAGCTGGTCTTCTGGTCCCACGCACTGTGTGGAACCCGAATCTGATGTGCCTGGCTGGGCATCTGCTGAGGTCTGAGGATTATTTGTGTGTTGCCCTTCTAAAGCATCCCCACCTACCACCAAAAACAGACCTCTTCATGCTCTTCTCCCCTAACTCATACCTTCATTTGAAATGATAAGGTCTTACTCCTTTGATGAGGAGAAGGCAGAAGACACTAAGGCAAGGTGTGTTTCTCCTGAGACCTAGAACAGAAGTTGCCTGACCAATGTTTCCCTAAACATTCCCCTCAGACTTTTCTCTTGACTTTAACCTCAGACATCAGGTTTAAGCGGGGAGGATGTCACTAACAACGAGTGAACATTGGGTGATATTTTTATGAGGGTGAAGCATTGCTGCTGTCACCATATGCTTGTACTCAATTAGAAGGCAATGATCATTACATGAATCCATAGTTCAGGAGGAGAGCATAAAACCTGTATAGGCTTCACTCCCAGATTATGGGAGACAATGAGTAGAGACCATTAAAGTCAATAATACAAAGGCTAACCATACAGAAATTTATGAGAATTTAAAAAGACATTTCTTTTGGTAGGTCCAGGGAGCATTCATATTCTTATTGACAGTGGGCTCTTGGGGCTCCTGGGTGGCTCAGTCGGTTGAGCTCAGGTCATGATCTCGCAGTCTGTGAGTTCGAGCCCCACAATGGGCTCTGTGCTGACAGCTCAGAGCCTGGAGCCTGTTTCAGATTCTGTGTCTCCTTCTCTCTCTGCCCCTCCCCGCTCATGCTCTGTCTCTCTTTCTATGTCAAAAATAAATAAACATTAAAAAAAAAAATGGAAAGTGGCCTCTTACAAGTTTGGAAAAGACAGCACTTTGTTCCAGCAGGTAGAGTCCAACTTGTAAGGCTGGTTGAATTTTAGTCCCAGACGTCCCCTCCTCCAGGTGTCCTCATGCACTGAATCAGAATGCTGGAATGCTTCATATCCAAGGTTGCTTACAACTCGAACATTCTTGGTTTATTAGCGAAGAAACTGAAGTCTAGCGAAGTAAAGTGATGTACCAATTTCAGAAAACTGGTCAGTCATGCAAGGAGCCTCAGGATATAAGAGTTCCTGTTTTCTGGGACCCAGATCTTGCCCTCTACCATGTGTGCAAGGATCTCACCCTGGAGGATCTTCCCAAGGAAGGGTGAAGATATAAAAAACCGCCAAAATTACACATCCATTCTAGTCCATTCTCATTGTTCTCATCTTCCTAATTATATCTACCTGTGTTTTGGACCTTTATGTCTACCCGCTCCTAGACTCTAGTGAATTCATGAAGGTTGGATAATAGCCAGGAAATATTTTCAGCATGAAATATATCCATAGTACAGGTTACCATGTACGTTTTGGTTTCAGTCTTTACTAACTAGCAACTCTCAAATTTTCTTTTAATAAAAAAACACTAATAGATTATATAGATGCAGTAATAAAGTCAAATGAGATGTTGAAAAGAGAGAAATCAAGATCCTAAAATTGGATGACAGAATTTCATAACTATGAAAATAAAGAAATAAATATATCAAATAGGAGTAAAAGAAGAGAAAGATTTGGGGTCATACAAATCCTGGTCCAAAGCTGGTCTTTTTTGGACCAGGATTTGTATTTTTATTGCAAATATTATATTATTTTATTTATTTATTTATTTATTTATTATATTGTTATTTATTACAAATATTGTATTTATTATTCATGATCTTGGACAAGCTACTTAGTCTCTCTAAACTTTGGTTTCTTCAACTCTAAAATAGAAAAGCTATATTTAACCAGCTGGGTTCTTCCAACAATTGGTGAAAATGTATGTAAGTTATCTACATGGTCATATGTACTATAGGAATACTGAGTTTTATTGAACTTTGCAAATACATTGTTTTTTATAAATTGAAGATTTGCGGCAACCACTTATCAAGCAAGTTAACTGAAGTTATTTTCCCAACAGCATTTGTTCACCTTGTGTCTGTCACACTTTGGTAATTCTTGCAATATTTCAAGTTTTTTCATTACTGTTATTTTTGTTATGATGATCTATGATCAGTGATTACAACTCACTGAAAGTTCAGAGACGATTAGCATTTTGTAGCAATAGAATTTGTTTTCATTAAGGTATATATGTTGTTTTCTTCTACATATGCTATTGCACACTTAACAGACTCATTATAACATAAACATGAGTTTTATATACACGGGAAAACCAACAAATTCATTTGACTCACCTTATTATGATATTCACCTTATTGCAGTGGTCTAGAACCAAACACGTGATATCTCTGAGGTGTGCTTGTACTGATCATGAGATAGATTGCAAAAAAGGCCCCTCTTTGTAGCCACACATTTTTCTTTTCTTTTTTTTTTTTTAAGTTTATTTATTTATTCTGAGAGAATTAGTGAGAGCAGGGGAGGGGCACAGAGAGAGGGAGAGAAAGAGAACCCCTAGCAGGCTCTGCACTGTCAGTGCAGAGCCCGATGTGGGGCTCGAACTCACAAACCAAGAGATCATGACCTGAGCTGAAATCAAGAGTCAGACACTTAACCCACTTGAGCCACCCAGGCACCTCTGTATCCACATCCTTTTCAAGGCGGCAATGGCAGCTCCTTCCACAATCCATGGGGTCTAATTCCCTACCTAATGAATTGAGCCTCATCCTGTGACTTGCTTTGGGTTAATAAATAGTGCACCAGTTTGGAGTCAAGGCCCTCTGCTTGCCTTCTTGGACCGTTGTGAGCACATGTCAACATGCTCAGGCTAGCCTTCTGGAAGAGGAGAGCAATGCCACTCAGTTGTCATCATCCCTCTAGCTGATAGCCAGATAACACTAACAGCCACGGTGCCTAGCTGGCATGCATTTGTTACACAGGAAGCCCCGCCAAGGCCAGAAGGACCCCCTCGTAATAAAAGCAGCTTCAATTTCCACCCCATGGGAATGTGAACTAAGTAAATGCATGTTGTTTTAATCAGCTACGTTTTGGGATTATCTATTATGTTGCAGTAATAAACCAACCCAGGTAGTATTTTTATTAGAGTGTGGAAATCATCAAGGATATTACTGTAAGTTTCAGCTGCTCTCGGCTTCCTAAATTCCTCACACACACAAAGGTGATCTGCAGAATTTTCTTTCCCAGAGCCTTCTCACACAAAATTTTTAATTTGGCTCTGAAGACACCGGTTTTGTCTAAAACGTCAGGAAGAAATTTGAGCAAAGGACGGCGGCAAAGAGCAGGTACAAATGATAACAAAATAGACTAGGAGTCCATGTTGTTTCTCGCAAAAATAGTTATTTTTAAAAAAGATTTGAAGAAGGGTTTCAAGGAGGAGGAGAATTTTTATAGAATGATTTGATGGTAGTTTCTAGCTTTTGGTTATTAGTTACATACTCATGTCCCCCCCCCCCCCCCCCCCCCCCCCCCCCCTTCTCCTTTGCTTTTTCCAAGGGCAGCTGGTAGATGACTGTACTCT
This sequence comes from Panthera uncia, assembly GCF_023721935.1. Classification (NCBI taxonomy): domain Eukaryota; kingdom Metazoa; phylum Chordata; class Mammalia; order Carnivora; family Felidae; genus Panthera; species Panthera uncia. The sequence continues at coordinate 155,511,095 of NC_064811.1, forward strand.
TTACCCTTCTTCTCCAGAAAACGGCATCAGCCTCAGGCCACCCATTGTCCCAAAATGTTTTCTGTTTGGTCCTCATGTCAGAAACCGGTTCATTTATCCCACGCGACACTGACCTCTGCATCTTCTGATGAGTTCTGACAGAGTGCAGCTTGGCCCCCATCTCAGAATGAGGCTCCACAAGGAAGCTGTGCTGTGGTGCCCATGCCAGATGTCTGCCTAATGGGCAAACTTGGTATGGCTTGCAAACAGACAGAAGATGGAGACTCTTGAAAGCAGTTTGCTTTGGCTCTTGCTGGGGAACAAGGGTCCAGACATCACAGAGGATTGAAAATCAGGTCACATGTGATGAGAACTTGAACAGAGGCAACTGTTGCTTTTTATATCTGTGTTTATAGATTTTTTTTTCCTGTAGAAATAGCTTTTCAAGAGCAGCAGGCGTGAGGAAGGTTGGCAGAAGAGAAAGTTTCTTTTCAGCAAATTGCTCCTGGATGTATCTCTGGCTGGATGCCGGACGAAAGGCAACCTGCCAGTTCCACCTCAGGTTTTGATAAAGAAATTGAGTCATGAAAGACAGTGTGGTGCTATATATCATCTCACACTCACATCCAAGTAATCCACATAAGAGAGATCAAAGGAACCCATTTTTCTCCAATTATTCTACATAATCATCAAGATTTCACTAAAAAATTAAATTACATTTACTTTGAGGGAGCCAAATAGAAAAGATCAGGGATTTAAAACATTTAGGTATTGAATAGGTCTTAAAGATCCTAGAATTTTACAGATGAAGAAACTGAGGTCCAAATAGTTACAGCTGCCAAGCAAATACCTTCCCCTAGAAAAGCAGGTGAATTTAGAGATCTGGGGTTGGAGAAAGTTACTTATGCAAATGGCAGCACAGCACATTAATTTCTCAACTAATTTCTTAGAGGACTTGGCAAATGCATTTCCTCAGTTGTGGAATAACATCTCAATTTTCTCTCCTCACCAACTTTTTACTTCAAGCAACGCCTGAGTATTCTGAATATTCAATATCTAATTCTAACTTAACTAGTTGACTATGCAGAAGCCAACCCTCCACCCCATAATGTTCTACACGTGTGTGCGTGTCACTAGTCCCTGCTTTCAGACTCCAAAGTTGAAATTCTTCAATTATTAGTAAGATTACTTACCTACAACTTCCAATATTATCATGTCCTGAAAATTTCCACAAAGCTATGGGGGGGGGCGCTGTGGGGGTAGCTCTCTTCTAAATTCACAGAATGAGCATAGAATGGCTGCAGGTGAGGATTTTTTTCCCCAAACTGATCATCACAGTCGAGTACTGGGCCCCATGTGCTCCTGACTTCATCCACATTTCCAGCCTTACTTCTTGTTACTGTACTGCAAGAACCCTGGCCTTGCTTCAGTTCCCAGAGCCCACCACGCTCAAGCCTCAGGGCCTTTGCACCTGTTATCTCTGCAACCTAGAAAGCTCTTCTCCACCAACATCAGGAGACTGGCTTCTTCTCAGTTTCCAGGGGACAGCTTATACACCCCCTCCTCAGGGCAGCTTTCTCAGGGAGCCCTGTCTAAATCTTCCCTGGCTAGTATTTCTTATCATAGCAACCTTATTTATTTATTTATGAGAGAGAGAGAGAGAGAGAGAGAATCCTAACCAGGCTCCATACTGTCAGCACAGAGCCCCACATGGAGCTCCATCTCAGGAACTGCGAGATCATGACCTGAACTGAAATCAAGAGTCAGACATTTAACCTACTGAGCCATCCAGGCACCCCTGTTATTTTTTAATTTTTTTAATTTTTTTTTTTTTTTCGACCTGAAAACAGTTGATTCTCAACCAGGAGTGCTTCTGCCCTCCAGAATCCGTTTGACAGTATCTGGAGACATTTTTTCATTAGGAGGGGAGGGCTAGCTACTGGTATCTGCTGGATGGAAGCCTGAGAAGCTGCTAAACACCCACAGTGAACAAGAGAGCCCCCACAGCAAAGTATTTTCTGGCCCAAAGAATCAGTGGTGTGAGATTGTGAAACATTCCTTGAAATGTAGGCTCTGCCCACCATCCCTGGAGCCAGAGCCATTTTCAAGGAGGCAATCTTTTGATTTGTTTTTAATGTTTTATTTATTTTTGACAGAGAGATAGAGTGTGAGTTGGGGAGGGGCAGAGAGAGAGAGGGGGGGACACAGAATCCGAAGTAGGCTCCAGGCTCTGAGCTGTCAACACAGAGCCTGACGCTGGGCTCGAACTCATGAACCATGAGATCACGACCTGAGCTAAAGTCAGACAATTAACCGACTAAGCCACCCAGGTGCTTCAAGAAGGCAGTCTTGAGAGAGCAGTATGTTGTTCAGACCATCTGACAGTGTACATGACTGAAACCCAGTAGAGCCTCCACATACATTTAAAGTTCTGGCTGGAGGGTGTGGAGATCCCCTCGGCTGTGGTCACCAACACAAGTCTTGGAGGTGAGTTCTCTCGCTTTTGAAACCTGCCACCTACTGATCTGGGGGAGGGGTGCTGCTCCATTCTTCCATCTCTCCTTGCCTCAGGTGCTGGGAGGCCAGTTTCAGACTTCACTCAGGCAGGTCTTGGGGTTTGCAAACCAACAGCTGTGAGCCAGCTCTAAGACTAGAGACCACAGAAATGGGCTTTGGGGTGGGGCATCCACAGGGGAAATCCAGGGGTGGCCACTGACCTCTACGGGGCCCTGTGTTACATGCTTGTGGATCACCACGTGAATGTGGGACCTCGAAAACACCAGTTGGCCTAATGTACCTGTTTGAGAAACGGTGCAGAACATCGCCGCAAGGAAGGGAGTGTAGCAGGTGGTCAGTAAATATTTATTGAAGGAAAGTATGATCCGGCCACATTTAAGGACAAAGCTGTGTCTGACAGCTTATCCAGGCAAAAACAGGAAAAGGCCATAGAGAAAAGATACATTCTAAATTAAGCAAGAGGCAGTATTCTATGAGGCATTATGGGCAGGATTCTTCTCATTAAAATCAAAAGGTTTTCCACAGGATTTGATACATAATCTGTTCTGGTCAGGAGAAGACATGTGAACAAAATGCCAAGCAGATCAATACTGGTTCAAGGGACAGATTAATCAAGGTGACTCAGCCTACAGAGCCAATGCACCTGCAGTGGTCACTAAAACCAGAAGAGGAACTCCAGCATGAGTGCTTAACGTTGATCGTGGACACGTTATTAACTAGGTTTGAATAGGCATGCCACTGAATGCACACATATTTATTCATAAGTTGCATACATACACGGCTGGCATTAGCTTACATCATAAGTGTCATAATTTAGTTAGGCTGGAGTCCATTAGGAAACACAGCCAAGTGACATCCATTGATTGGATAAAAATCCATATTTTAAATGATTTTCTTACTAATTTCTAAAAATTCTGGCAACTTTGTGCAAACCCTCATTACATTGCTTTGTTCTCCCCTTGTGAAATTTACAAAGAGAATATGCAGGAAAGGTACACTGTCAACTTCATCAACTTTTGTTGTCCTTTTGTACCTGAGCTATCATCTTTAATCAGCAGTGTTTTCATTCAGGAATATATTAAGACAGTTGTGCATTTCTGAGGGTTAGTTTAGAACTAGACAGTACAATTTACAGATGCACTTAAGTGGGCAAATGTAAACTGCACAGTATTGTGTCACTCTAAAAGCAAAAAAGGACATCGTTGTCAAACCATTCATGTGGCAGACCCCTCTTCTTTCTTCTGGGCACTTCGTACACTGCCTTTGACATATGATTCCCAAAGTAGGGGGAAGAAAGGAGAATGAGCTCATATGAATCCATAATTTCTTTCCTTTCTCTGAATTTAAATAAGATATGAAGGAAAGTCCTAATAGTTTCTTCCTATACTCCAGGTGGTTATCTTCCACAATCCAGGAGACGTATACACCTCTCTTTGTGTGTGATGCAGAGGACGGACGAGATGACCAGGATGCCCTTTGACCAAGAATGGAGCTCCTACAGGAGCAGAGCTCACAGGAAGCACAGCCCTCGGGCTGATGTGGAATGCCTTGACATTCAGTGTACCTATTTTCAGCTCTGAGGGTGAGGAAAATGACCTATTCCTTTCTGAGACTGTGGAAGCCGACCCTGAAGGAACTCAGTTAATACTCCTCAAATGAATGAATGGATAAATGACCACACAGAGAGAAAAGGCCTCAGAACATAGCCTTATCAATCACAGAAAAAGGGGCAAAACTATCTCATGTGAGAGGAGCAGAATCTAGTACGATGATCCTCGGGCTTCAAATACAAGCTAAAGTATCTGGAGCCAGCAACCTTTGAGGCCAAGGAAGTATCTACCACCCGCCCCCACAAATATACAAATTAGTGTAGGGAGAGACAAGAAAGAAATGACATAGCTTTTCTTTTGCTTCCTTTTATTTATATCTACCTATCTCTGCCTATATATATGGCTTCCATAAGTCTCTTAGACCATCTCACATAGGAAATGAAGAAAAAATTGAAAAATGATTAACATCTTTATGAACTGCAAGAACTATGGTTTAATAAAACAGAAAAAAAAATCACAATAGCCTGGTAATTTCCAGTAAATCCTGGCCCCAGAATATTTTTATTTCTAGAATTCTTTATGTCTTCTTAATTGAGATAACACAATGAACTAATAGTTAAATTTCTGCTCATCTTAAGACTAAATAAACCAATGAACATTCAAACCTTGCTTCTGAGATTAACAATTTTGGGAAAGATGGGGCAGGCAAAGTATTTTGAAGAGAACGAGCCACAAATCATAAAATGGAAGTATTATAGTTGGGATAATCACAGGCTTTTTTTTCCTTTTTTTTTTCAACACAGTATCTTGACATTCTGACCTTTTCTTTTTAAAAGTCTCACCTGGGCCACCTGGGTGGCTCAGTCAGTTAAGCGTCTGACTTTGGCTCAGGTCATGGTCTCACAGTTCGTGAGTGCGAGCCCCTTGTCGGGCTCTGTGCTGACAGCTCAGAGCCTGGAACCTGCTTTGGATTCTGTGTCTCCCTCTCTCTCCGCCCCTCCCCTGCTCATGCTCTGTCTCTCTCTGTCTCTCAAAAATAAATAAACATTAAAAAAAAATTAAAAGTCTCATCAAAAATCTAGCACAATCATAGTCTAGCACAATCTGTAGTGGAGAGGGATTACTATTTTCAATCTACCACCAGCCACATCTACCTTAAAGGAAACACATGACCTTTTAAGCAATCTGTTCAAGGGTCAGCATGGAGGGGGAGGATTATGCAGTCACTCCATTTCACCTTTGTCCTTTGCTACCCTCAAATAAGCCTCTTGTCCTAGTGGTGAGGGCCTGGTGTAAAGAGTGCTTAGTATGACAAGCCAATTGGATGAGGTCGGGAGGAAGGAGATAAGTAATCCCTCTGTCTTCTCTCTAACCCAAGGCCAATAGGGGTATTATGAAAAATGTTAAATATATCAGCATTTTAAGTACCCTAATAATGCACACACCCCCCACCCCCGACACTTTGTTTGCAAATACAGTAAAACCTTGGTTTGCCAGCATAAATTCATTCCGGAAACATGCCCATAATCCCAAGCACTTGTATATCAAAGTGAATTTCAACAATCATTGGCTCAGTTGTGACTGTGTGATGTTTGGTGTCACATACCACGAGTATTGCAAGACATCGCTCGTTTATCAAGCTAAAATTTATTAGAAATGTTTGCTCATCTTGTGGAACACTCTCAGAACAAGTGACTTGCAATCCAAGGTTTTACTGTACTTCATTTCTGCTCTTTACTCAAGCCTCAAGGTACAGAACACTTTTCTACATGTTTAGCCAGAATTTCCTTGACCTAGAGGACCTACCATATGAAGGCTCTGCCATGGTGCCCCTTCAGGACCACTGCACACCTGTCACCCTGACAGAGGCGACTGCTATTTAGTACCAGGACGGACCTGTCATGGAACTGGTTATGTCCCTGTGATGCTATGCTTATGTATGGGAATTGCACATTATTTATGTATGGTTCACATTCTGATGGGAAATTGTGTCTAGTTGGTAACACCTGTGTTATGCACAAAAGACTTACAGTCTTGATCAATGAAGTATCCACAGATGCTCTGAAATTCCATACTCAGTAGGTGATTCCTCTTATCCTCCACAAATAGAAATTGTCAAACACAAGATCATTAAAAGATATAAAAGATTTGATTCCGTGAACTACCACCTGGAGGAATCAGAATGTGTGTTTGGGAGGCGGGGAGCAGGGAGAATATAAGGTAGAAATTCTTAAATGTAAGAAAATGACAGCAATTTCTGTCTTAACCTCTTCAGCTCTGGTTGCTAAGTTACCATGACATACCACTGTGTGTGCTTTTCAGTTTTTGGTCTTGGGCCTGACAGTTTGATTAATTCTCTGGAGTGCAAAATCTGCACATTGCACATTTAAAAATTACACACGCATGCACACACACACACACACACACCCACTCACCCAGCACCCCATTATTGCTTCTGATTTATAAAATCTGTTTTATAATTAAATTGACATATGTAGGTGGAAACCTAAAACGATGCTTCATTTGGGGAAGAGAAAAATGCTCTACTATGTGATGTTTCTTGAAATTTTCCTTTAATGGAACCACAATTCACTCATCCCTAATAGCAGGCATTTCCCCCCTTTTTAAAAGCCCTTGACTTTGTGCCTAAGAAAAGTAGAAAAAGAAGACAAGTGTTATTTAACCATCGTCACTGTTTTCCCTTCTTCTGTAAGTCTTACTTGCTGTGTGATTGAGTTCAAAGGTGTTCATAAATATTACCATAAGCTGGATGACTAGTGAGCTTTGGGTTGTCAGATGTGTCTATAAGAGAAAATGTCAGTGTCAGCTAGCCAGACCAGTCATGGCTCAAAATCCCAGGGCATTGCATTGAAGATAACGCAATAGACATTTTTTTTAAAGTATACCAGAAAACAGCTTTCAAGCCATGCTGTCGTCTTGTGCTTCAGCATTTTGGTGTAAAGGTTCTGTAGTTAAAGGACATATTGTATTCCTAACCCACCCCCACCCCCACCCCCATCTGTGTGTGTGCCTCCCTATTTTTAGACTTTTAAAACAAAAGTGACAACTTAAAATCCTTATCGCCAAAACGAGTTTTTAAACACTGATAAGAAAGGATCACCATAGTGGCAGGTGTACAATATGTGAGGAAATGCAAGCAAAGCTATTCCAGATGCTGAACAGAATTTACCGTTTACTCCCACTGCTGCATTGTTATCCAAAATCTGACCTCCAGAAAACATACATCCTGAGACGTTAGAAGCTAGGGCTCTGCTGATCAGTTGGTTTAGTCTTCGACTTTGTTATCTCAAGTTTTTGCAGTGCAGAATTAGGACTTATTTGCTCTTCTGAGCAACCCCAAGGAGGGGTTGGTAAAGTCTAGAATTGTTCTGGAAGACTATAAAGTTACCTGCATCCATACTTCTTCCTTGTTCTTCCTACCACAATAGCTAAAGGTTCCCTTCTGTTGTCAAAATGCAATCCCTCGTTTGTACTCTGGAGCTCATTCCTTCTCAACTTCCCAGGGATACTACTCTTACCGATCACCTCTCTTTGGATTGCATCTCTTTCCCTTCTAGACGATCGTTACGATCAGCTGATGAACATGCTCCAGAATCTCCCATCTTTTAAAAACCCTCAGTGATACCCTGTCCTTGAGATTTTTCCCCATTTTTTTCACCCCCTTCAGAGACAAAGATCTTAACACAGTTATCTGCACATGCTATCTCCACTTGCCTAATTGCAATTCACTATTTTATCCCCCTTCATTTTATATCAATTTTTAATTTGACACTTTTCTCTAGCCCCCTCTCTCTCCTCCTCCTTCAACTCCCACCATTCAGACAAAATTGCACTTGTCAAGATGGCTAATGACCTTTGTGATTTCAAATTTTGAAGATGTATCTTCCTCAACCTCTTAGCAGCTCCAATACATGTGACTGCTCCTGCTTCCTGAAAACTTTCCTTTTCTGGCTTTCATCTAACTATGCTACACTAGTTTTCTTTTTTCTTTCTTTTCTTTTCTTTTTTCTTTTCTTTTCTTTCTTTGCTTTTCTTTCTTGTCTTTCTTTCTTTCTTTCTCTCTCTCTTTCTCTTTCTTTCTTTCTTTCTTTCTTTCTTTCTTTCTTTCTCTCTTTCCCTTATTGTCCTCTCACGTTTAGTCTCCTCTGATGACTCCTCCTCTTCTATCCATCTTCAAACTATTCATGTTGCCAAGGACTTTCTTATCTACTCTCTCTTTGTAGGTGATAGGTTTCATTAATATGACTGAAATTTAAAAAATTTGTCTAATGTCTATTCATTTTTGAGACACAGAGACAGAGCACAAGCAAAGAAGGAACAGAGAGAGAGAGGGAGATACAGAATCTGAAAGAGGCTTCAGGCTCTGAGCTGTCAGCAGAGAGCCCGATGCGGGGCTCTAACCCAAACCGTGAGATCATGACCTGACCCAAAGTCGGACACTTAACCGACTGTATCACCCAGGCACCCCTCATATGACTGAATTCTATATATATGTGTAGAACTCCCGAAGTTAAAGACTTCCCCAAAGTATCATGTCCAAATGTGAACTCTTGATTTCTCTTTCCCCTATCAATTTGCTCCTCTCCCAATCTTTCACATATTAGTAAGAGGTATTGTCATCCACTCCACTGCTCAAGTAAGAGCACAAAAGGCATTCCTTGTTACTCCCACCATTTACATCTGGCATCTAAACTAGTAGCAAGCCCTACTGATTTCACCTGTACAATGTATTTCTAATGGGTCCGCTTCTGGTGCAGATATTGTCATCACCTGAATGGTCTTCTTGCTTTTACTCTTGCCCTACATCCTCTCCATTCCCCATTCCAGAACCATGTTTTTGAAATATATCACATCAAAATGTCACGTCACTATTTAAAATCATTCAGTGGTTCCCCACAGTATTTAGAATTTTGCCCATATTCCTTCCCTCAGAAATCAGTATGTCGTGGTTTATGCCCACCTCTCCAAATCTCACGTTATGGCTCCATTCCCATTATCCACCAATGGCTCTCCTGATTTCTACCTCAGGGCCCTCCTACTTGCAATTCTGCCTGGACACAGATTGTCACCTTCTCACTCCTTCACAAAACCACCGCCTTCTCATTTTTCTCAACTTAGAGAATAAGTCTCCAGCCAGCTTATTTAAAGTATTTCCCTCTGCATTCTCTACCACAGCTCACAGTTGACTCTCTTCATAGTAAGTAACATAACTTTTATAATTATTTCTTTATTTGTTCATTTACTTGTTTATTGGCTTTCTTCTCATTGGACTACATATTTTATAAGAGCAAGGACTATATTTGTGTAATTCATAATCATATCTCCAGTACCTAACATAGAGCATGGTAAATAACATTTGTTGAACAAATGAATGAATGAATGATTGTTGGTACTAACAGGCATGGGAAATAATAGGGAGGTGAAAGGGATACGGAATGACATGAATTAGCTGGGGAACCAGAGGTTTAGTTGATCAGTGAGCCCCTCTTGTATATCCTCTGCTGAGACAATATTCAGATATCACTTTTGATGGTGAATACGGTCCCTTTTTCTTTAAAGGGGGAGGCATATTACTAAGGCAACGAGAATCTGTACAAATACATGCATTTGCTTGACCAAGCCTCTCAGACTACTATGTGTGGCAAAGTTAAGAATTTGCCTCTTCTCCAATCTCATCTTATCATTGAGAAAAGACAGAAAAGTATGCACATTTTCAATAGTAAGAATAGTCTGGGTCTCAGACTCTAGGAAATGCAGCTTAAATGAGGAATGTCCACGTACCATAGCTTAGATGATGTCCTGAAGTGGAATGACGAGCCACATGGAGAAAAAGTTGACAAAATGTTCAATCCATCAAATACCTGTATATACATACCTCAGAGAAGAGAAATCTTCATTTTGAAAGGGAAGAAAGCCAATTTTTATTGAGCAGGGCTGACTCAGTACTTCCTTTCTCCCTCATCTGACGTGATTTTACCAAAGCATTTTACAACATGAAATATAATTGATGATTGTAATGGCAAGGGCATGGAACTTTATAAGTTAGACCTCAAGTTTTTAAGGCAAAGGGCTGAAAGTTGCAGGAGAATTACATACGAAAAACATATGAATTACATATGAAAAAATGATATGAATAAACATCATTTCTGATAAAGAAGCACAGATTGCTTCAGATTATACAGATTAAACTTGCCCCCAACAGGAAGGTAATCAAGGCAAATAGAAAACACTCTTCCAGCCCGCCATTCTGAATGAAAGGCTGCGTAACACACTAGAAGCAGGTGTGGGTCTGTGTACCTTAATTAACTTTCCTGTTTGTTACCTAAGAGGAGTCAGAAAGCAATCAGTAGTAAGAACCAACCAAAATTTACCCCCCTTGCTTAAGTGAATGGATCTCTTTTTCCTGAAAAAGGAAGGAAGCAATGAAAGAAGAATGGGAAAAAAAGGAAAAAACAAACAAAATGTAGCCCATAAAAAATCTACCATATAAATGAGAATTTAAACTACAGAAGAAAAAAGTACTTCTGAAAATTATTTATAATTAGAAAAGTAAATTTCACGAAGTATGTGGTTTATATGCTCAAGAAAATTCATAAAAACAGACTCCAAAATAAGACGTGAGAGCTGACAAAAAGCAGTAACAGATAACTGAAATGGAAAAGATGCCGGTTGAAAGGCAGAAAAAAAAAGAGCTGAAAGACAAAGCAACACTACGTCATAAGTAAAAATATAATAGGATAATTAAATCAGTATTACTTGCAGTAAAGAGCAGAAACAATGCTGGCTTATACTGAATTGTGGATGACATGTTGAAAATATTCTCTCAACATATGGAGAGAAATAGTAAGAGTTAACTAATACCTGTGGAAGACAAGAGACTTGAGATCCAAGACGCAGATAACTGTTGTCCTCTAAGAACACACCAGAATAGGGGCGCCTGGGAGGCTCAGTTGGTTAAGCGTCCAACTTCGGCTCAGGTCATGATCTGGCCATTTATGAGTTCAAGCCCTGTGTCAGGCTCTGCACTGATGGTATGGAGCCTGCTTGGGATTCTTGCCCTCTCCTCCCTCTCTCTGCCCCTCCCCCCGCTTGGGCTTTCTCTCTGTCTCAAAATAAACAAGTAAACTTAAAAAAAAAGAAGACACCAGAATATATAAATATATAAATAAGAAGAAATAAAGTAAATCTTCCTAAGTTTGAGGGATTTAAAACCAAAAATCAAAATAGCTATCAAGCACAGTTAATAAAATAAAATGTATAGGTAAAAGTATCTTGTAAAAGTACTGAACTGGAAAGCAATCAGCTTCCTTCCCCCCACCTCCAAGTTTCCTCTCCCAGACAAACTCCCTGGCTATAGGATTCTTTCATTCGCCTTCTTTGCATTCTCTTTTCATCTACTAATTTAAATGCTCCAGGAAATGAGAAAGGGAAGGGACAATGAGAGAGAAAAGAGGAGAAAAGGGAGAAGGGGAAGCCCTAACTCTGAAAGACTTTCTGGAATTTAAAAGTGCCTCCCTTCCACCCACCATCTTGGTTTGAAAACCAATCTGCCAGTTGCAGAGCCAACCAGAGCCCCGCCCACCACCACATTGCTAAATTTAGCCTAAGTCATCCAGGGACTCCAGGAGGAACACTTGCCTGAGGAAGCAATAAAAGACTCCAAAGCTGCTCATTGACCAAATGAACCAGGAATCCAGAGAGGCTTAATGGTTTTAGTCACAGGGAGTTTGAGGACCTAGGTTCCCTGCTCAGTGCCGGGAGCCTCAGAGTGGAAAGGTAACTGGCAAATTTGAGTTGCCAAGTGAGCCTAGGTATAATTTGGGGAAGATCATCTTATGGCTGACATGGAAATTGGAATTCTGATAAAGCAGAAGTGCCCATGATGCCCCAGACAGAACTGATGATACTCCCACCTTGCAGTCATGGTGATAGCTTCACAGGTACTATGCTCCTCATGATGCAAAGCAGATCAGATGGCCCACAATGGTTTATTGATCACTTAATTAGCTCCAGTTGCTTCCACAAGTTGGGCAGCAGAAACTGGAAAGGGCTTTAAATCACCATAAGCCTAGAGAGAAAGGCATTTGGTAGCAGGTACCATTCAGATGAAGACTATAGAGGCAAAGGAAGTACAATACTGTAGATGGAACGATGCCATGGAATTCATAAGACAATTACTCCTCTAAGATGATTTTAGATTTGTCCATAAAGGCCCCAGCCCCATGCATGACCCAAAGTGAATCTGAGGCCTGGAGTACACTTAAAGGAAAAGATGCCAGGGGGCACCTGGGTGGCTCAGTTGGGTAAGCCTGGGACTTCAGCTTATGTCATGATCTCATGGTTTGTGAGTTTGAGTCCCCTGTGGGGCTCTGTGCTGAGCCTGGAGCCTCCTTTGGATTCTGTGCCTCCCTCTCTCTCTGCCCCTCCCCCATTCGTGCGCGCGTTCGCTCTCTCTCCCTCAAAAATAAATAAACATTAAAAATGTTTTTAAAAAAATAAAGGAAAAGATGCCTGTACCTTCCAGGGCTTCCCAGTCCAGCTGAGCCTCCTCTATTTTGGGAAAAAAAAAAAAAAAGACACTTTGGGGAAAGTGCTGATTTGGCTGCGAAGGCATTAAAAGCAGGAAAGTAGCTACAAAAGGAACAAGAGAAATGGCAACATATGCTGGAGTAACCAAAATTAGGAAGATGGTGTGGAAGACGCTCAAGCTGGCAGAACAAAACCCCAGGAAACTAAGCAGTCAAAGCCTGGAAGTGAGTTGGAGCAGTTTGACAGTTTAGTTCAGTCTCTACAAAAAGGATGAAAACCACCAGAAGGCTGTTTTGTGCAGGTCTCTGCCTATTGATCTAATGCTATGGGTTAGAAACGCCTGGGGGCCCTCACCTGGGCCCTGGGGGACTTCCCACAGACAACTTCCCCATCTAAACCAGTGGTTGTACTGGACTGACCCTGGTGGTTCTTATTATGATTGCATGTTGCCCTTCAGCAATAACCATTAGAAAACTTGGAAGCAAAAAAGAGTTTATTAACAGCCCCGGAGCATACAAGGCATTCCGGAGGTACGCAGTCAAGTCTCCGGAAGAGAACAAGTGCATGCGCACAAGCGCCTGGGATTCTGTTCCTGTGGGTCCAGGGTGGGGGCCTAGGGTTACCGTGGCTCACTGTTGGTGAATTTAAAACAAAAGCAGGAATTTAAAGCCAAGGGAGAAGCAAAGAGAAGTGGCCCAAATGGGCAGTATCAAAATCACCGAAGATCTGTAAAACAAAGCATCCTCCATTGGGGGGAGGAGGCCGGTCTCCAGTTGTGGGGCTCCAAATGCGTTTGTTGGAGATAGACTTCCTTGAAGTAATGCCTCTTTGAAGTGGATGCCTCCGCAGTCAAAGCTTAAATCAGGCACTTGCATTACAAAAAGAAAAGGCAACTGTTGGGGCTTAAACACTACAAAGGCAGAGTGAGGAGGCTAGAAAATCAACCCTTGAACAAGTAGGAAGATTCTCTTCAGCTGAAGAAACTGACAGCCCTTCTGTCAAATAGAACTCTTGCGTGAAGCAAAACCCAACCTCTTGCCCTCCAGGATGCTCTTATACAGCAGTTAAATACAATACCGGTGGGAAAATGGCTCTAGTCTTGCAGGCTGAGGAAAAGGAAGCTAGGGAAGAAAATAGAGAAGTGAGCGGCACCAAAGTGGGAGCTTTGCCGGTGGTCCAAGGCAATGGAGCAAAGACTACTGGAAGGAAAAGTAGCAAAAAGCAGGATTCCAGATCTACACTCCAGCCAAAGAAATCTGAGGAAAATCTGGTTTCTTCAAGGAGGAGAGAGTTAATTGGGAAGATAAAAACAAGGCGAGAACTTTCATAGATCTGAATTCCCCTTCTCCCTCATGATCCTGGAATATTCTGGAGCTGCACAATCCAACGTGGTCATCATGACCACTCACATACAATTATTTATATGTAGTTAAAATGTGAGAAAAGTGGGGCGCCTGGGTGGCCCAGTTGGTTAAGCGTCGGACTTTGGCTCACGTCATGATCTCACAGTTAGTTCAAGTCTCACCTCAGGCTCTGTGCTGACAGCTTGGAGCCTGGAGCCTGCCTTGGATTCCGTGTCTTCCTCTCTCTCTCTGCCCCTCCCCTGCTTGCCCTCTGTCTTTCTCTCTCTTGAAAATAAATAAACATTAATTAAAAAAAATAAAATGTAAGAAAAGTAATTTACAGTATCTACATTTCAGCCACATGTGGCTGATTGCTACTGTATTGGACAGCATAGATACAGGACATTTTCATCATCACGGAAAGTTCTATTGGGTACCTCTGTCCTAGACCAAATCCAACCTCTATCCAGACTAGAGAAATGAAAATTCCGTATGCATGCAGGAATGGGAATCAAAAGTAAATACAAAGGAACACGTAAATACCCCAACGTCAGTCTTCTCTCACACAAACCTGATCAGAAGGAAAATCAGTTATAATTCACTTGAAGGCAAGAGTAAGAATTGTCATGTGGACATGAGCAGAAAGTACACTACTTAGATGGATTTATTTTCCCAGGGAGAAAAATATTTAAACAGGTCTTCTGGATAAACTTAGAAGTAAATGAAAACAAAGAACTCAAGAATGGGAAAATCATGGTATAAAAGCTATAGATAAGCCTTGAAACTAGTTAAATGGAAAAGTAACACTAAATAATTATTGTAAATTTGAATAAAATCAACACTAAAATTGCAGGAAAAATTATTGATGAGGGAGACCCTAATGTAAATGACATTGGGTACCTATACTCTGGTTTGACAGTCTTAGATTTTTCACTCTCAGGTGTGTGCAGGGGATTGCTAGAGAGGGAGTTGGGAGAGTAGAAATGCACTATTTTCCTAATATTGCATAGGTGGGAAGCAATAAATGATTTCTTTTGCTACATCGATGTTTTGAGAAAGTTTAAGACCATAAATATTTGAGAGTATATACTCTTAAAATGCAATGTATATTTCCTAGCTTATTAGGGAAACAGAAGAAAAGCAAGCAAAAGACACTGGTAAGATACCATATAGCAGAGAAAACAAAAAGAAGCATAAAAACTAAAAGAAATATTTTTGATGTACCATCTTTTAGAAGCCAAAGGCTCATACTAGTTAAGACAACCAAAACACAAAACTTACATAGTTTTTTACAAGAAACACAACTGTGGGAGAATAGTTAAAAATTGGAACAAAGGTTTAGCAGACAATATCAAGGAAAAGAAGGCCAGAGCTACCCCCTGCATCAAAATTGACGTCGATTCCAAAAGAAATAAGTAGACAATGATGATGATTTAATTTTGATGGAAAACTCTACAAGGAAGATCCAACAGTTACAAACCTTGATACACCAAATAATGCAGAATAGAAATATACCCAACGAATGCTTTTAAACATGCACGGAACTTTTGACATAGCCACAGTAGGGGAGGATTTTTAACACATCTTTCATTTTTGAGAGATCATTTAGGGAAAAGGGATAAATGGAAATAATTATTAATTCATTGAATTACAAATATTTTGTGAGTATGCCTGGCTTTGTGCCAGTCCCTAATGACACGATAGGGAAGGGAAAAATATAGTCCTTGTACTTGGGTGCTCAGTGAATATAGAAAAGCTAATTGGTGAGGATGCATATGTATTAAGAATGTGTATTCAGAATGTACATACAAATATTTGTATCCTCTGGAAAATATATTACCTTTTAAATAGTCATGGAAAATTATTTAAAATGAAGATAAATGAGGAAAATAGGGAGATGTCAGTTATTATACAGGTCAGATTCCATCACCATCATGACCTAAACATAGAAATTGGTTACAAAAAATTAGAGATGAAGCTTTATTGATCTGGAAAAAAATAAGCTCTCTTCAATAGCTAAAATAAAATATGATAGTTTCAACCTCATTTAGGAATAAAGGACAAGAAGAGCTCTATGATCTGTATGATAATTTATAGCATATGATCAAATCTATGTTTAGAGAAAAATCTATATTCTGAAAAGCCTATTATAAATAAATTAGACAATAATTTTATTCTAAGTTCTAGAAAGAGACCAAGAAAATATGCCAGAGAATTTAAAGTCAAAAATATATATTAGTGAATTAATTACAAAACAAAAAGTATAACAGTGATGTATAATAGCGATATATAATATCACAACATAGGTATACTTTTGGAAAGGTATGTACAGAAACTATATAAAGAAATATATATGTGTGTGCTTATATATACACTCATACATAAATATCTATGTAAAATGTTATTAAAGAAATATTAAGGAATATCTTTATATATTACTTAGAAATAAATCTGATAATTCATATATAATAACTATATGAATAAAGCTGCAAAGAAGGCATAAACCATGATGATGTATATAAATAGAGAGATACATCATGTTTCTGAAAGGAAAAATTCAATACTGGAAAATATTAATTCTCACCACATTATTCTGTACTTTTAAGAAAATGAAAAGTTCCAACGGGATTTTGGGGGGTTGGGTGGTGACGGTTCAGGGACTATTGGCAGAGTTATTTTAAAATTCATCTGGGAACAGATTAACGAGAAGAGTGAACTAAAATATCATTTTAATTTTATTAAGATTACAGATGTCAGTGCTCTCCAGCCAAAGACTTCAGCAATACACCCATAATTCAGTGTTGGGTTTATAACTCATTTCACGGGACATCGTACAACCTGGGGAACAAAGAGTTGCCTCAGTAAGAAGGTGTTATAAAGGACCTACTATGAGATGTGGGCTTCGGGTGAGTGATTTGAGGGATGGTCTAGGAAAAAAAGGAGGTTTATTCTGGATTAAGTGCTATCAGAAAATGCGGACAATTTTCTAACTTGTCTTAAAATATCTTAGCTATAGGGAGGGCCAGCTAGAGTCAGACAAAAGTGTGGCAAGAAAAAAGTAAGGAACTTTCACTTACATTAGCCAGGAGAGGGGGTGTTTGGTATTTTGTGGGTTGCACAGTGACAGTGACTATGTTTAGACAGTATTATGAAGTCGTCTTGTTTTGTCTCACTTAATCATGGCCTCATAGCAACTTTGTCTGAAGTTGGAGTTCTGGGAGATGCCTTACATCCAACAGAAGAACCACATGGCCTAGCTTGGAGGGGCAAGCCTACTTCTCCTAACTCTGAGTCTGCTTAGAATTGTCAGGCTATTTCTTGGATCTCAAACACTGTGGTTATTCTTTTTCCCAACCCTATTTGGACTTAATTCTAACATTTTATTTTTGCCCCTTTTTTAAAACCAGTTTTAAACTTTCTTGCTTTCCTTTTTTAAAAAATGTTTTTAATGTTTATTTATTTTTGAGAGAGAGAGAGACAGAGTGCGAATGGGGGAAGCGCAGAGAGGGAGGGAGACACATAACTTGAAGCGGGCTCCAAGCTGAGCTGTCAGCACAGAGCCCAACGTGGGGCTTGAACTCATGGACCGTGAGATCATGACCTGAGCTGAAGTCGGCAGCCCAACCGACTGAGCCACCCAGGCGCCCCTCTTGCTTTCCTTTTTTCTGACTTCCTGAAGTTTTATAATTTGTTTCTGTTCTTTTAGTGGTTACATTTAAACCCTTTAACATCCTTTTCCTAAAAATCTAGTCATCCAACAGTCTCTATTTTTTTGTAGACTCGTACACAAGCTTTGAAATATTTTAACTTGGATTTACCTTCATGACCCATGTTTTTGCTTCTCTTTTAGTTTCATCTTTTTTCTTAAACATAACAAATTGCATTGTTGGTATATTGTGAACAGTCAATCACACAGTTGGTTAAATTCTACCAACATATTTTAAAAAATTCTTTATTCACACTTTTTGTGTCCTTCTGCTTTCTTCTGGTTCCGTTTTCTTCCCTATTAAATGAAATAGATATTTTTAGAAGTTCTTTTACTTGGAGTTTGTATTGTGTAGATTATCTTGTTGTTGTTGTTATTTTTGATAGTCAGAAAATATTTTTATTTTGTTTTTTACTCTTTCATGATAACCTACCAGTGTACAGACTTTCAGGTTGAAAGCAACTTTATTTTTCTTGGCAGTTTGGAGATAGTGTTCTATTGTCTTTGTGAATCTGTTAGTACTGATGTGAAGTCTGCTGTACAGAAAAAGTCCTGTCATTTGTTTGGGTTGCTTTTAAGATTTTCGTTACTTTTGATGATTTCTTATTCCTGTGAGTGTTTTAACATTTGTAAACTAAAGATTTTATAATATGCTAGCAAACCTGGATGACCCCAAAGATTATACATTTATTTGTTCAACAAACATTTATCAAAAACCCACTACCTGCCAGGCAGTATTTCTATGTACTTTGATTACATACTAACAAATGCTCAATGTATAAAATATTATATATGAAATGGTTTAACTAAAGAGAATTTTCCTGCTATCTATTTGTTTGGCCTTAGAAAGATGAGAACAGTAATCACCAGATGACCTCTGCAAGAGAATGCTAAGGCTTTGGAAGACAGTTGCATGATTCTTAGACTATCAATTATCTCTAGCTTTTATAAAATAAAGCTATTAATTCATTAGAGGTTTGGATATTGGCACAGAATTTATTCTTAGAGAGTTGTTAGAGTCCTCAAGGTAGGGGTAGGGTAAGCTCTCAGAGAAAGTGACACATGTCCCCTGGAATTTGAGGGATCCAGAGATTAATGGCTCACAGATATAAAAGCTTAAAAATTATCAACAAGCTGGTTGCTTGTTGATACTAAAGCCATACTTTAGTCTGCAAATACAAATGATTTCTCTTCTTTTACCTTGTAAAACTTTAGTGAAGATCTAATGATTTGCTGCTGGGTCTCAAACACTCCCTGGCCCAAATGGAGAGCAACAGTGCCTAGATTTATCTTCTCACCTGAAACAGCAAAATCCAGGCACAATAAAGGAAACAATAGTTTTTATAGCATTTACTATTATGTAATAGAGGACAGTAGTCTTTGAGAGATGGGGAAATAAGTGAAGTGAACCTATAAATGACCCTGTGATTGCCTGGAGACGTTATAGGTGATGGTGCAGATTGGGGAGCCCCAGGTGGCACCTCGGCTTCTCTGACTAAAGGACATGGAGCTGGGAGCCCAGAGAGACCAAAGAGGTAGAGTTCACAGTGCGGAGTATCAGAGAAGAGATTCAAAGAGAGCAAGTTTCGAGATCTATAGAGGATCCCCCTCTAGTCTTTAGCTGAAAACTGACCAGCTCGTGCATGTAGGAAGATATTTATCCAGTGAAACAAATAGCTTCAAAATTAGATGAAATATTTCTGGGCACCTGGGTGGCTCAGTTGGTTAAGTGTTGACTCGTGGTTTCAACTCAGGTCATGATCTCACAGTTCGTGGGTGTGAGCCCTACATCAGGCTCTGTGCTGACAGTGCGGAGTCTGCTTGGGATTCTCTCTCTCCCCCTCTTTCTCTGCCCCTCCCCCACTCTCACTGTCTCTGTCTCTCTCAAAATAAATGAATACACTTTTAAAAAAATTAGATGAAGTATTTCCTATAACTCAGCCAGGGTCAGGGATGATTTGCACCAAAGTGGAAAACTGCATAATTCATGGGATAATGGGTAGTTGGAAGGATCTTTTATAAGTAGTAGTGCAAAATTAGTTCTACAACACCCCAAATCAGATTGTTTTCATTTAATTTAAATGAATTTCAAAACAAAGCTCAAAATATTTGTAGTTAAATAAACATATCAAACACCTAAAAAGGCAACATTTAGAAAGCATGGCATCAAATAAGAAATCACCAGGGATGAAAAAAAGCAGAAAAATGTGACACATAATGAATATAAAAAAAATATTACATCAAAATGGATCCAGAAATCACATTTATGATAAAATTAGTGGAAGGAGACATCAAAACAACAACTGCAATTGTCTTCTGTATGTTAAGAAGCGAGAGGAAAGATCGAGCACCGTAAATAGGGCCTTAAAATATGTAAAAAATAGGGGCACATGGGTGGCTCAGCTGGTTGAGTGTCCAACTTTGGCTCAAGTCATGATCTCGTGGCTTGTGAGTTTGAGCCCCGCATTGGGCTTGCTGTTGTCAGTGTAGAGCCTGTTTCAGGATCCTCTGCCCCCTACCTTGGCCCCTCCCCCACTCATTCTCTCCCCCCACCTCAAAAATGAATAAAACATTTTAAAAACATGTAAAAAATTCAAAAACCAAATCAAGTGAAAACCCAATGAAATGTCAGGAAGTGAAAACTACAAAATATGAGATACAAAATATACTAGATGATCAAGAGAATGAGACGATAAGCCACACACTAGGGAAAAAAATAATTGCTCCTATTGAAAGAAGTTGAAAACTTACATCTGCACAAAAGCATGCATATACGTATTTATAGAAGGTTTATTCATAATTTTGGTAAAATATGTAAGCAACCAGGATGTCCTTCAATAGGTGATTGGATAAGTAACTCTGGTGCATCCATACAATGGAATATTATTCAGCCCTAAAAAGAAATAAGCCATCAAACTGTGAAAGATATAGATGAACTTAAATGCATATTACTAAGTGAAGGAAGCCAATCCGAAAAGCCTCAATATTATTTGATTCGAACTAGACAACATTCTGGAAAAGGAAAAACTGTGGAGAGAGTAAAGAGATCAATAGTTGCTAACGACTTGGCAGAAAGGGGTGAATAGGGAAAATAGAGCACAGGGGAGCTTTAGGAAAGTAAAACTAGTCTGTATGATACCATAAGTGGGGATACATATTGCTGTATATTTGTCAAAAATGATAGAAAGTACAATATAAAGAATGTATTATAAACTATGGATTTTGGTTGATAATAATGTGTCAATGTTGGTTCATTGATTGTTAACAAATATGCCACACTGGTGAGGGATATTGATGGTGGGGAGGCTGTATGGGAGAAGGGGCATGTAGGGACTCCATGTACTTTCTGCTCGATATATTCTGCAGTGAATATAAAACTGCTATAAAATTCAGTTCTAAAATTTCTACATTTGTTACACTAGATGAGATAATATCAGATTAGTCATTGTGGAAGAAACAATTAGCGAACCTGAAGACATAAGTTTTTTAAATTTTTTTAAATGTTTATTTATTTTTGAGAGAGACAGAGTGTGAGTCTAGGAGGGGCAGAGAGGGAGAGGGACAGAATCTGAAGTGGGCTTCAGACTCTAAGCTGTCAGCACAGAGCCCGATGTAGGGCTTGAACCCACAAACCATGAGATCATGACCTGAACTGAAGTCAGACGCTTAACCAACTGAGCCAACCAGGTGCCCTGAAGACATAGCAGGTTTTAACTTTTGGTTAATGTATTCTCAGTTCTAAAATTTCTATTTGGTTTACATAATATTTCTTTGCTGAGATTTTCTATTTCTTTGTGGAAACTTTGTACTGTTTCTTTTGTTTCAAGCACGTTTGGAATTGCTCATTGGAGTAGTTTAATGATGGCTGCGTTAAAAATCTTTGTTAGATCATTCTAACATCTCTGTCATCTTAGTGGTGGCATTTATCAATTGTCTTTTTATCCACAGTAAAATTTTCCTGACTCCTCCTATGACAAGTGATTTTTTAATTTGAAAGCTGGGTAGTTTGGGTATTTTGAGTATTATGTTATGAAATTCTGAGTCTCACTGAAGCCTTCTGTTTTAGCTGGCTTTTTCAGATATGGATCCAGGGAAAGCATGGAAGTTATGAGTCACTACTTGTACTGGGCATAGAAGTTCAGTTTCTAAACTGGTCTCCATTGACCTCCAGCAAGGGTGGGAAAAAGAACTCTTGACTTTTTTCTTGGTGGGGGTGGGGTAAGTTCTTGCTCCACACTAAGCCTCTGCTGATACCACCTTGGCTGGGAGGAGTAGGAGTGTCTTCTTGCTGCTCCTCATATGGCTTCAGTACCGGTGGGGGCTGGGGAAGGTTTTCACTCTCGAAGAGGTCTCCTCTGACAGCCTGCAAAGGGGAGGAGAAGAGTCATCTCATTACCTCCTGGATGGGGGAGAAGCCTAGGCAACACGTGTGGTGTCCACTGATACCCTGGGGGAGCCTTGTGACTGCTTGATGATGATGAAGTAGTGATGCCCTACTTGACATCACACTGAAAGAGCTGTTGGGACATCTTGTAACAGATCCATCCAGCGGGGATTCCATGTTCCGCCTGAGCCTTTGATGACGTGGGTGGGGAGTGGTACACAGTTGTTTATTTTTTCTTTTTTTGTCGGCTTTGGAGTAAGTTATTTATAAAAAGTTTCTGTCTTTTTATGCTATCTTTTTCCTGATCCTTTTATTAGAAAGAGTCGGCTTTTGTTTTGTTGTTGTAGTTGCTGTTGAAGTGTTCACAAGTTGGTGTTTCTGGGTTGCCGGCTTTTTCAACTATAAATCTGGGGTATATGATGCAAATAGAAAACGCAGGGAACACCTCACCTTGTCAGTCCTTGGGTCCCAATGTCCCTATAGAGTGCCTTCTTCATCCTTCAGAGTCTCCTTAGATTTATTCTGTTTATAATGTTCAAGGTTTTTCAGTTGTACCTAGTGGGAGGAATAGGGAAAATTTCATCTACTCCATTTTTCCCAGGAGTGAAAGTGATGATGATTTTATATACCCCTAAACCTTCCCATATGATAGTCATGATCTGTTTCTTTTTTTTTTGTTTTCCCAAGTTTGCTAATAATAATAAAAAAAACCTATTGTACCAATCAAGTTACCATCTTTTAATTCAATTAGATTTGTTCTTTAACATTTTACATTTCTCCCAGGCATACTCTGTTCTTTTCTCCCTAAGTCACATGTGTTTATCGAAGAGTGTATTCATCTAACAACTCACAGTGTCTTTTTCTTTTTTCCAGCTTTATTGAGCTATAATTGGTATATAACAGTGCATAAGTTGTGCAGTGCTCATACTATCTTTATGATTGTGTTCCATGGCTGCGGTGCTTAACTACCAAAGTCAGCAAAATCCACAAAATTCTCTTGGCTAATTGGGGAGAGCATGTAAATGCAAGCGCATAGTAATAGCTTCTGACATCTTGAGGTGGAAGCCACATAGCAGAATCAAATAGCAAAAATGATTTTTCACTTCTGGTGCTATCAGGATTACTATTCTCTAGTTCTTTTGCCATAACTTAAAAATGCCCATAGGGACTTGCCTCCACAGTGATAATAATCTCCTTATTTATAAATACAAGGAGATATAGTGAAAAATATGAACTCATCTTTCATGGCTTTATCTTCTTCCAGAGTAGATACTAGCTGAATACCACCTAAAAGAAGGAACACGGTAGCTACTTTGGACAAATTTCACAGAAAATTTACCTTGGAAAAGAAAACCAGAGTAGCATCTTCTTTTTCCTCCTTTACTTTCTCCCAAACCACTTCACATTTCTTGGATAATGTAGACAATGTTGGGTTCCTCACAGGTCTCACAAAGGCAAGATCGTTTCCTGAGATGCTATAATTCTGACTGTGAAAAAGTTGCAGAGGACGATCTGAAAATCTCCCCTCCTCTCTCTCCCTCCAGCAGTGGAACAGAGGGCCTGTGGGTCTGGGAGCCTCCAGGGCACAAGTTCTTGTTTCATAGATTGGCAAGCCATGAATGTGAACTTTTACCATCATTATTGGTATTTGGCACTTTCTACACTTCTGAGTAGAAACAGCGCATCTTCATCAAATACATGAAATTCTACTTAGACGTAGATGCAGACACAGTTATGTCACCTTCCAAGATTGTAAGCAAATGCCTGACACTGTCTTGAGCACCTCTAATAGGTAGAAGTAGAGACCATATGTAACCTTTTTTTCTATTATTCAGGGGGTAGCTACAGGTTTTAAGGTACTTGACGCTTATACAATTGAGGAGACCTCTGTCAGAAAACCAAGACAAAAATAGATATTAGATTTAATGTTTATTTAGAAACAGGAAAGATCACAACAAATGCAATCATGGTATTAATTATTGTCTTTATCAATAATTTAGTTTCTCATCTACCATGATTGATCAGTATATGCATAAAGGTGTAGAAAAGTGACCTTTTTTTTTTTGCTTCACAGTTCATTATACTAATGTCATATAAAATTTTTAATGGTGTAGCCAAAAATTTTAAAAACTTTTATCAAGTTTATTTCGTTTATGAGCTATGATAGACATGCTTCTTACTATTTTTTAGTATTCCTATAGTTTTTTGTTCTACAATAACAGGAATGCAGATAAATGCTATTTTGAATGATTACCATGTAAAAATGAAAATGTATGGTGCTTTTATAATTTTATGTTGCATTATTGAGTATATTCCTGTTTTGACTAGACATTGATGGGAATTAAGTTCCCCGCTTATAATTTTACATGTCTAATGACTGAAAGAATTTCATATAGATGAGCTTCTAGCTCCCTATTTGCAAATATTCTTCTTCCATTAGTCACAGAGTTTTGTGCCAGGTGTTGTATGACATATTTATATTGTGATACAGCCTCTATTTTTGCATTTTAATGCCACAGTGGTGGCTGAGTCAGTAAAGTAGCCAGAGATAGAATTCCTGAAGCTGTTTTTTTTTTTTTTTATGAAATAGCTAACTATAAATTAACTTTACTGAGAAATACTTATATAAACAGTGTAAGTATATCCCACTAAACCCAACGAATGCCCAATTCAGCTTGTTCTTAGTAATATTCCACAATATTCCCATAGCCACTTCAATCTTAGCCATCATAAGAGAAAATGTGATAGAGGGGAAGTCACAGTGGAAAGAGATATTTGTCTTACTTTTGCAAATTTACAAACACCTTTGCCCTTGCGCGCATATTTCTCCTGCCTGAGATCCTAAAAGGAGATTATATAAGCAAGGGTCCTTGCAGCTTACGATCCATGGGTTCATAGCAAATCCATCGTTGGTATCATTCTTCTGTCTGAAGTAGCATTGTAGTTAGATTCTTCTACATCTTGACACTAATCGGCTGGGGGCAGTACATCTTCAACAAGAGGTCAAATGCTTTCCTTAAAATGGAAACGAAAAGTAACCTTTGGGTTGTTTAGCTTCTCAAATAAGTTATTTTCAAACTATTTCAACATATTAAGCATGGAACAAAAGTAGGATTAAGGATTCAGAAGCTACATTATGCCACCTTTCATTTTGTTTTGTTTCCCAGCTTGTTGGCTACATGCAGAACCCACAGGCATGTAGGCATATTTGAAAGAAGATCTTACTTCCTTCTAGGGCCTTAAAAAAGAGCGTTCACTGATCATGCCACCAGCATATAAGCAATTTTGACTTGAGATAAGAAGTATGATTAACCAAAGACAAAGAGAAATAATAGCATCAAAAAGCTAGATGTAACCTTTATGATAATTACTACCATTTTTGAGCACTTATAAAAACAAGGCAGTATATTGAAGACGTAATATATTATATCATTTCGAGCCTCTGCAGGAAAGACATGACACACTCAAACAGGGTAATTAAGGAGAGATTAATAAAGATATTATTTAGGTTTAAGAGAAACCAATCAAAGATGGTGGAGTACCCTGAGACTATCAACCTCAGTGAGTGGTTAGCACCCCTAGACCTGGAGGGGCTGAAAATATGGATGGAACTGATGCTGTAACCGTAGTTGTAGGGGAAGGCCATGTGAGAAGGGTGATGGAATTCATTGGATGAATGCAATTGCTGGCCAGACTATTATGAGAAAGCTGGGGAATAAATATTCTAACCACACTCTCTTCCTGCCCTGCAATTTACGGTCCATCTCTTCTGAATGAACTGGAAGCCAGATGGCAAGGGAGTTGTTCATGCAGCTCTGTCTCTTTGGACACTGAGCAGAGTTCATGTCATAATGTATAGACTGGGTCTAGAAGGGCAAATCAATATCAGCAAACATATTAGGTTGAGGTATGTGAAATTGCCAATGTTTGACCATGTTTAACCTATAACAACAACAATTTACATGGTTCAATCTACTATTATTGCATTTAAACTTCTCAACAAACTTGCAAGGTCTAAATTATGATCCTCAATTTACTGTGACAATACTGAGGTTCCAAGAAGTTGAGATTGAGATAAGAGGAAAATTCCAAAGAAGAAATTGTCAACATCATCTAAAAATAGACTTTGCTGCCACCTAACTTATTTTGTTCATAAGGAATAAGAGTTTCAGAGCTCTTTTCCAAATGTTATCTAACTTAAAACTCACAAAAGAAGAAAAATGGTATGGTAATTCCTCAAAAAGTTAAATATAGAATTACCATATAATCCAGCAACTCTCCTTCTGGGAATATATTCAAAAATTGAAAGCAGGGATTCTAATAGATATTTGTATACCCATTTTCTCAGTAGCATTATTCACAAGAGCCAAAAGGTGGAAACAATCCAGATGTCCATGAACAAATGAATGGATAAACAAAATGTGGCATGTAACCATACAACAGAATATTATTCAGTCTTAAAAAGGAAGCAAGTTTTGACACATGGTACTACATGGATGAATCTTGAAGACAATAAGCTAAGGGAAATAAGCTGGTCACTAAAGGGCAGATGTTGTCTGGTGCCTTTTATATGAAGTTCCTAAGGCAGGCAAATTTATAGAAACAGAGAGTAGCATGGTAGCGTCTAGGGGCTGGAATAGGGGACATTTGGGAGTTATTGTTTAATTGGGAGGGTTTCAGTTGGGGAAGATGAAAAAGTTCTGGAGATAGATGGTGCTGATGGTCACACACCATTGTGAATATATTTAATGCCGTAGATCCGTATACATAAAATGGTCAAAATAATATATTTTGTGTATATTTTACCACAATAAAAAGTACTAAAAAGTTCACAAAAGTGTAGTCAGATTGATAAAGCAGTTATTATTAGTATTTTTAATAACTTCTAAATATATGGAAATGCCAAGACACAGAGAGGTTAAATATCTTGCACAGTATTATAGGGTTAATGAACATAGGGACTAAGCTTGAACCCATGCTTTCTGATCAAAACTCTAGTTTTTTTTTCTAGAAATTAAACATTTTATAAACTCACCAGAATGATCCTGGGCCCAGAATAATCCTGGGTTTATCATTTCTAGAGTTATTGAATTAGGCAAGTGATGGTTTAGTGAAGAAAATCAAATCCATTTCCATGACTAAGTAATGTGTTTGTCAAGAACTTGCTAATTGGTGAAATCCATAATTCCCAAAGGTAACTATTAAGGATCTGATGCGTAGTATTTTTTTTCTTTATTAAACTGTGTTGTTAGTTCTGTGGTATGATCTCGAGTGTTTGTTCTCAGTGTTGAGAACAATTCTGGATGCCTCTTCCACCATCGACCAAAGTATGGAAACAGAGGAACTGCTTTTGTGTTTTTGCTGCTTTTTAATATTATCTTCTGTTTAGAACAGTATACGGAGTTTCAAAAATATATATGTTGGGTGAGGGTTGTGGTGTGTGTGTGTGTGTGTGTGTGTGTGTGTAGGGAGACAGGGTTGTGGTGTGTGTGTGTGTGTGTGTGTGTGTGTGTAGACAGGGAGAAGGGAAAAAAGAAATGAGGAAGGGTGAGTATGTTGAATTAGTTTTGGTTTGAGAGTTGCCTTACAACATAGACTTTATATTGCACTTGGCTTGAGAAATGCTGACAAATATTCAAAGCAAAAAGGAAAAGTAAGAAAACAGAGTATGCTTATCTTTCAATTATGAAGGAATAGAATTTCTAAGTTTAACTGTAAATTTATGTGTCCAGAGCTAGAAGGTATTGGTTGGGTTACTGACTGTGTCTCCACCATTCAGATACCACACCATTCAGGTGTGGAAAACCTCAAGCTTTCATTTGACAAACACAATACAGCTGAAGGCAAAATACTTTAATTGCAATAAAAAACGACCCTTGTTAGAGATCAGGTTTATACATCTATTGCCAAAATTACTAAATATTTTTCCTTAATGCAGACATTGACTTATGTGTGAACTCTAACCCTGATACTGCCCCACCTCATTAGGCAAAGCAGACAAAAAAGGAAAATAATTCAATTCAAATCAGTTAACAATATGGACTTCATTGAGAGAAACTATCAATGAAGACTATAGGCCTATCAACTTTAGGCAATGTACTTAGTGTCCTTTTTGGAGCTCAGCCTCAGTTTTTTATGCCCTGTAGGGTGGAATAGGACCTGGTGATCAAGCAGATCCAAGGGTTATGTAGGACTTAATCTTGACATCATTCAAAATCAGAATACTGATGTTGATAACTATGGTTACTCTTAAGGTCAGAAACTTGGTTATTTTCTCTCTCTGGGTCTAGTGCCAAATAGATACTCAGTAAATGTTTGGAAGGAAGGAAGAGAAGAAGGAATCAGAACTTAACTCTAAAGCTGAGAGATTTATTAGTGTGAAAAAGGAAAATCTATGTAGGTGAAGATAATGTAGAGCAATAAACAGACACAGGCAAATAGGCTGGTGGCATGTGTAGAGATTTAGAGCAGATATTGGGGAACTTAAGGTTCGGGGACAAAATCTAGACATTGGTAGTCAGGGGGCTAAGGTACCAACTTTATCATCCTAAGTGGGAGCAAGGCATGAAACCAATTACTGGGAACTTTAACAGCAAGGTCAGAAAGACTCCATAGTAAGACCAACCTTGAGGTTGAGCTGGTGAGTAACTACCACACTTGAGCAATTCATAGATGTTCCACATTTGGGGAGAAGATTAGTCCCAGAGTCTGGGTAGAAGCTGGCTCTCTTGGCAGGCTTTCAGTAAGCATATTGAGGTTATTGTTATAGAAGTGAGGAGCTGTATGGAAATCACAAAGGCCAGAGAGGGAAAAGTGCCCATCCTCTGGTGATCTAAGCAGGTTGCAGTTTGGTTTGTGAGTTTTCAATTTCCCAGCTTTCCAAGAGTGAGCTCTGCCTTTTCTGAGCGCTTCAGATCTTAGCTGCAGTGGGGGAGGGGTTTTTCAGTTCTAGGGAGCCATCTTTCGAGACTCAGAAACACACTTGTCTAGGAGAAAAAGAAAGAATATTTTACAATATGAATTTAAAAAATTTGACAGGTCTGGATGCCTATTTCCTTGAGTGACTCTTAATTTTCCCTAGCTTCTCTGAAGTGTGTACTATTCTCACATATTCCAGCTTGGATTTTCATGTTTCAACAGCTAACATAAGCCACTGAACTTGTGGGTATTTATCGAAGATCTGGTAAGTGAACATTTGGAGGTTTGCTCACAAGTCGTTTTCACTGAAATCTTTTCTGGGCACTGATTTGGGCTGAGCACACAAAGTACAAATTGGCTCTTGGGACAGAGATGCCAGGCTGAAGCTGATAAAAGATTTACTGCAGAGTGTTTAGAATCACTGAGCTTTGTTATGGAATTATTGTAGCCTTTTCCATCGGGATGCAATGATTTATAACCTACCAACAGACAAGCGTGTTTAACTCTGTTCCCATTAATTGATTGAACAATTTACTTTCTGCTTTGTGCTCACACCTGCTCTTGATCAAAGCTGGTTCACAGTCTGCTCTTGGCTATTGCATGATGTTGTATTAATGGTTTATGGGTTCCACTGTGCCTATAACACAGCAGAGTTTATAGTGTTTAATAAAATGACACATCTAAATAGTCTCTTGGCTTTGTATTGTCTTTTTATCAAATTAATATCATGATGTGGGTTTTCCCCATACTTCAGAATTGCAAATTTCTGCAACAATCTGCCACACAATGCTTTAGATATTTGAACATTATTCTTGCAATAAATGAGACAGGGAGAAAGTACTTTCTTATTAATTAGGGTTCTTTGCCATTTACTTCTGTCACTTCAGAGACTCTAGGAGTGGTATCCTGGGAGGGGGGACCTGGATAAATTAAGACAATTTTATGCATGTTCTGTATCTCCTTCTCCTTGAAATCAGGTAGTTTTAGGAGAGAGTGAAAGGGTGCTTCACCCTGAGGAGTACACGAGGGAAGGTGAAGCCTTTTTCTGAAACAAAAGAGTCAGAAAACCTCTGAAAGTACACAGCAAAATAAAAGTCCCATGGCAGCTGAGTTAGTTTGGCCTCCTTCTCTAAGGAAACCGTGGTTACTTGGACTATCTTCTCTTAGGATTATTAAGAATCATGTGGGAGGTAGGGATCTCCACTTCTTGGAATGATAAGTGATCACTTTTAAAGAGTGATACCCTTTATCACTATGCTATTCTGATTCTAGTAATAGTAAACATATTGAAATCTTTCTAGAGATTATGCACTCATGAAGAATTAAGAGCATGATTTCTGGAGTCAAGCTACTTGGGGAAAACTGCAGCTCCACAAATCTGAGGCATACGTGGCCCCAAATTCCTCTGTGAATTGGGTAAAATAATATCTAGTCTTGATTGTTGAGGTTTAAATGAGCTTCAGTTAGTAAAGCTCAACAAAATACTTGGCATTTAATAAACGGTCGACAAATGTTAGAAGTTATGATTATAATAATGTTAAGTCATAGACATTTCCACTCTGCCTTATAGATGAAAACAAACTGCCTGGGATGTAGAAGGAAGGAGGAGAAGACGGAGGAGGTGAATATATAGCAGCAGAAGCTTCCTTGATGGCAACCCTTTAGATCAGGTTACTTGTTCAGAGATAGAGAGCATGTGCATGAGCGTGGGTGCGTGAGTGGGGGAGGGGCAGAGGGAGAGGGAGAAAGTATCTTAGGATGGCTCCCTGCAATGCGGGGCTTGAACCTGTGACCATGAAAACACTACCTGAGCTGAAATCAAGAGTCAGATGCTTAACCCACTGAGCCACCCAAGTGTCCCTATTGTTCCATACAATTGTTCAGATTAATTGTTCAGTTTAATACATTGGCTTATTTTTAGCAAATGCTCAACAAGTGGTAGTAATTGTCATGAAAATTACTTCTTAATTTTTTGTTATATCACTTTTCTCTGTCCTTGGTTTATAGGAGGTCAGTGAGCTAGGTTATGTGATCCAAAATTGTATTCCTAACATCAGCAAAAAGCTCTGGAAATGTGTGCTTGAGGGAGAAAGCAAGGAGACTAGGTCATCACCAGTGGAAAAACAAATCATGCAAAACACAGACTCTGCTAATGAAAATTATATTCATCTACAAAGAACTTCATGATTTTTAATTGTAAGAATATAATGTCAAAACAAACAAACCAAAAATAAAAGTGGATAATGTCAAGCACATGCTTTTCCTCCTTCCTGGAGTGTTCTTATTCTGGCTCTCCAAATGACTGGCTCTCATTTATCCTCAACTTAAATGTCACTTCATCAAAATGGTCTTATCTGTCTTTCTTTTCAAAAGTACCTCCCGCTTTCAGGGCCTCCACTAGTCTGCATGGTGTCTTTGGGAAAGTTGGAAACGAAACAAAACAAAACAAAACAAAACAAAGCAAAACAGTTCTTCCCCAAGACTCTTAGATTGTCTGAAAATGATCTGACTATACCAATTTAGGGGTGCCTGGGTGGCTCAATCAGCTAAGTGTGTGACTCTTGATTTTGGCTCAGGTCATGATCTTGCTGTTCATGGGATCAAGCCCCATGTTGGGCTCTGCACTGGCCACATGGAGCCTTTTTGGGATTCCCTGCTCTCTCATTCACTCTCTCTCTCAAAATAAATAAATAAACATTTTATATATATATATATATATATATATATATATATAAGAATTTATTTAAACAAGACACTTTACTGCCATCTGTCGGAAAATTTTTGCAATAAATACATAAATATGCAGTGTCAAGGACATGCACATCATAGGGTTGTGTGTGTGTGTAAAACATGCTTGACTGTATGCTGCCCTCCTATAGCCCTTTAGCCTTTATGACAGCATCCAATTTGTTTTATTCACAGTATTTACTGCATGATGAAATTATTTGTTATTTATTTACATCTTATTCCTCCACTAGTTGAGATGCTCCAGGAAGGCAGGGACCAGGTCTACCTTATTTAGTGCTGTATATCATCAGCACACAAAACACTGCACATTTCATTGTAGGTGCTCAAATAATATTTGTTAAATACATGAATAAATGATTACATAAATGCTTATGTCTGTTTAATCTTTTAGTCCAACGTATCTTCATGTAGCTGAATGTAATACATAGTAGGAAATCTGATTTAAATCTCATTGGCTGTAGAAGTACACAGCATAGTGTCTTGAATGCAGTAGATAATTAATAACTATGCATTGACTGGCATTGACAACCTTGTTCCAGACTCTGCAAGGATTATGAATCATATAAAAAAATGGATCTTGCCATTTTAAAATCAACATCTACTTTGAATGATCACAACCACTTAATTCTCTTTGGTTTTCAAGGTAAGAATGGGGATACTGGAAGTAAGTATAGGCTAGTGTTGAAGCCCTTCTTTGATGGGAATCTGGTTTTGGAAGTCAAGAGTCACAAGTATTTTGAGGCTACCCTTTGGCCATAGAAAAGCTTTCTCGCCGTCTTGGGTCTCAGTTAATACATTTATAAAATTTTGGGGTGAGAATTATCAGGTATTTTAGGTTAAGTGCCAATATAACATCCACCTATTATCCTGAGCTGAGAACCCTGTTTAATATGATCTCTTTAAGATTCCTTAGATAATAGGAGTCAATGAATATGATACCTTGTTGTGACTTAGTTTTTGCATCAAAGAAGGAGCTAATGTCACATCTTTTTCTCTATCTAGTTATGAATTTAGTGGATATATGTAGTGACATGCTGGTACATGCTAAGCAATTTTGAGTTTCTCTGGCTAATTTAACTATCACTGTAATTTTCAGAGTCATAGAGTCACAATCTGTCAATTGTTTCAAATAAGGGTATTGTCCTTATACTCTTGGTGACATTAATGAAATAATCAACTCACGCTTGTGTGAGTAAAAGATGGCTGTAAATTTGTAATTTGAAACATGAAGAGTTATATTAGTCAGGATCTATTTACCAAACAGTATTTAGAGTATTTAGAACAGAAAGACTTAAATACAGGCAATTGATTGTATAGATGAGAGAAGAACTGAGAAGCCAAGAACTGGTAGTAAGCCCAATCAGAAAGTCAGGACAACAGAGATAGATTTCAATGCTTTTTATTTCTTTCTCTTGCCTAATTTCACTGGCTAGCTTTTAGGACTATGTAAAATAAAGGTGGCAAGAATAGGCATCCTTGTTCCTGATTTTAAAGGAAAAGTTTTCAGCTCTTCACCATTGAGTAAGATATTAGCTCTGGCCTTGTCATATATGGCCTTTATTATGTTGATGTACCCAGTTTGTTAAGGGTTTTAATCATGAACGATGCTGAATTTTTTCAAATGCTTTTTCTGTGTCTATTGAGATGATCATATGATTTTTATCCTTTATTTTGTTAAAATGGTGTACATGTTTATTGATTTGCTGATACTGAGCCATTTTTTAATTCCCTAAGGGAAATCCCTCTTGATCATGGTGTATGATTTTTTACCATATTGTTGAATTTGGTTTGCTAATATTTTCATGAGGATATTTTCATCTATGTTCTTCAGGGATAGTGGCCTATAATTTTCTTTTTGTAGTGTCCTTGTCTGGTTTTCATATTAGTGTAATGCTGGCCTTGTTTGAGTTTAGCAGTTTTGCCTCTTGTAATTCATGGAAAAGTTTGAGAAGTATAGGCATTAATTCCTCTATAAATGTTTGGTAGAATTAACCAGTGAGGCCATTTGGTCCTGACTTATTTACTGGAAAGTTTTTGATTATTGATTCAACCTATTTATTATCAATTGGTGTGTTCAGATTTTCTATTTCGTCATGATTAGTAAGTTGTATGTTTCTAGGAATTCATTTCTTCTAGGTTATCCAATTTGTTAGCTTAAATTGTACATAGTAGCCTCTTATGGATCCTTTGTATTTACGTATCAGGTGTAATGTCCCCTCTTTCATTTATAATTGTAGTTATTTGAGTTCTATCTCTCTTTTTTATATTCAGTCTAGCTAAATATTTGTCAGTTTTATTTATCTTTTTGAAAAACCAGTTGTTAGTTTCATTGATAGTTTCTATCATCTTTTTAGTCTCTATTTCATTTATTTCTGCTTGGTTCTTTCTTATTCCCTTCCTTCAACTAATTTTGGACTTACTTTGTTCTTTTTTTCCTAATTCCTTGATGTGTAAAGTTAGGTTGCTTATTTGAGATTTTTTTTTTTTTTAAATGTAGTTAATTGTCACTTTGAACTTCCTCCTTAGAACTGATTTTGCTATACTCCAGAGGCTTAGTACATTGTGTTTCCATTTTTGTTTACTTCAAGGTTGAAAAAAAAATTTCCCTTGATTTCTTCTTTGATTCATTGGTTGTTAAGAGTGTGTTGTTTAATTTTACATTTTTGTGAATTTTCCAGTTTTCCTTTGTTGATGATTTCTACTTCATGTCATCTTGGTTGGAAAGGATACCTAATGTGATTTCAATCTAAATTTGCTAAGATCTATGATCTAACCGGGAGACTATTCCATGTGCACTTTGAGAACAAGTATTCTGCTGCTGTTGGATGGAATGTTCCACATATCTCTTAGATACTTTTGGTCTGAAGTACAGTTCAAGTCCAAGGCTTTCTTATAGATTTTCTGTCTGAATGATCTATCCATTGCTCAAAGTAGGGTATAGAATTCCCAATTCTTACTGTATTTTAGTCTATTTCTCCTTCACATCTGTTAGTATTTGCTTAATATATTTAGGTGCTCGAATGCTGGCTACAAATATATTTAGGATGATTTTATCCACTTGGTGAATTCACCTCTTTATCATTACATAATGTTTTTCTTTGTCTCTTTTACAGCTTTTCAGTTTAAGTTTATTTTGTCTGCTATAAGTAGAGGTAATCCTTTTGGTTTCCACTTAAATGTAGTATCTTTTTCCATTCTTTCCTTTTCAGCCTAGGCGTGACCCTAAATTTGAGGTGAATCTCTTATAGGCAGCATATAGTTGAATCTTGTTCTCTTTGTTCATTCAGCCACAGTGTGCCTTTTGATTGGAAAATTTAATCTATTTACATTTAGAGGAATTACTGATAGATAAGGATTTACTAACACCATTTCTGTCTTCCTCTCTAAATTGATGATTTTCCATAGTGGTTTGCTTAGATGCTCTTCTCTTTATCTTTTGTGTGTCTTCTGTGTAGGTTTGTGTGCATGTGTATGTGTGTGTGTGTGTGTGTATCTTTTATGTATCTTTTGTGTAGGTTTTTGCTTTGTGGTTACCATGAGGTTTACATAAAACATCTTATCAATATATCAGTCTATTTTATGCTGATAACAATTTAACTGAGTACAAAAGCTCTACCCTTTCTTTTATGTTTTTGGTGTCACAATTTACCTTTTTTCAAATATTTTGTATCCACTGACAAATTATTGTAGCTACAGTTATTTTTAAACACTTTTGTCTTTTAATCTTTTCACTAGGGTTAAGTGATTAACATGCTACAATGTTACAGTATTAGAGTATTCTGGATTTGACTACATACTTAACTTTCAGGGTATTGTATATTTTCATATGCTTTCACATTAATAATTAGTGTTCTTTCATTTTAGCTTCTAGGACTCCTTTCAGCATTTCTTGTAAGGCAAATATAGTTATAGTGCACTCTCTCAGCTTTTGTTAGTCTGGAAATATCTTTATGGATCCTTAATTTTGGAAGGAGAATTTTCCCTGGTAAAATATTGTTGGTTGGCCTTTATTTTTTTGCTCTCATGTGATATATTTATCCATTTCTTTATGTTCATTAAAATTTCACTCAAAAATATGGTGTACTATTTTAGTTTATAAACTCTGCATATTTCAGGAGATATTTTCCTAGGCATTTAATGTTTTAAAAATCTATTATATATGGTATATTTTAAATTCTTTTATTTATTTGTTTTTGTTTGTATAGAGAAATAAAACTGATTTTTAAATATTGATCTAGTAGCTATGGCCTTGCTAAATTCACCTATTAATTGCACTATTGTTTTGAAAGTATGTATGACAGATTTTATATACATAATCACATAGTCTGCCAGTAATGATAGCTTTAGCTCTTTCTTTCTAACCATTTGCCTTTTGTTTATTTTCTTACTTTATCACACTGCTTAGGACTTCAAATACACTGTTGAACAGCATGGTCTACAGTGAGCATCCTTGTCTTGTTTCTAACCTCAGAAGCAAAATCTCATATAGTTCACTATTGAGTATGAAATTTGCTATAAAATTTTTAAAAGACATCCTTTTGATAAATTTTGGTCCTAATTTAATAATTTTTTTAAAAAATCGTGATAGATTTTGAATTATTAGACTTTTTATATATTTATTTGGATGATCCTATGATTATTTCAATTACTTTATTACTGCAGTAAATTAAATAGATTAATTTTTGATTTTAAAATTATATTGCACTCCTGGAATTCTTGAGTGTGTTGCAGTGCATTATATCTAAAAAACTGTATTATATACCATTAGGTTTGATTTGCTAATATTTGTCTAAGATTTTGCATCCATAATTATATGAGATACTGGTTGTAATTTTCCTTTCTTGTAATGTTCTTTGAAAGATTTTAGAATCAAGATGTATGTTAGACTTATAAATACAGGAAGAATATTTACTTTTTAAATATTTTTCTGGAAGGGTTTGTACAAGATTGGTATAACTTATTCCTTAAATATTCAGAAGAATTCACCAGGGAAGCCATCCTCACAACACCAGAATTTAGCAAGTGTCTCATAAGGAAAACTGGCCAGCCATTTTTGTTCTCACCCAATTTAGCCCAAAATTTACTGTAGTTTTTAAAACACTTCCTCCCCCCACCTCCTGCTCCTCCCCAAACAAGGGGCTCTCAGCAAGTACTCTTGTCAGCCCAAGCACAGAATTGACAAATGCTCCTAAGATGAAGATAGAGGCTAGGCATAATCAGGTTACCTTGGATATACTCCACGCTTCTGGAGTTTTAGATCATCTACTTCTCTGATGCCTTAAAATATGTGGGTTTTGGTGTGTAACTCACTTTTTCTAGTTATTACAGAAGCCCTAGTCTGCTATTATGCACTGCATTCTACCCATGTGCAGAAGTGTAGCCTGCCTTAGTTTATTAAACAGATGGTAGGCTTTCACTTGTCTGGAGTCGAGGTTCTAGAAAGCTCATAAAAGTTATGTCTTTTTAGCGTTTATGAATGTCAATCACTTATTGATATTTTTTCAATTCAGAAAACAGTATCTGCTGACTTTATGTATATGATAGCCATTGTGCTCATAAAAATTCTCAAACTGGGCTAGAATAAAAAAAATGCTTTTGTTCTTGTTTAAAATAAGATTAAAGATAAAGGGATTCAGTCCTGGAAATTCTCCCAAATGACTGAGTGGGAACCTAGGAATCTATAGTTTTAATATACTTCCTAGGCAATTCTGATGCAGTCCATTCACACAAAGGCATTTGGAAACTACTGAACTAAACAGGAAGTGATTAGAAAGTAATGTTGTGAGTCGCTATTTTTTATGACAGAATGAAAAAACTTTCATGGACTGTAAATAGGCAGGAGATCAATTTTTAGTTCCCACTCCTAGTAGGTGTGGAACTATAGATTTCTAGAAGTTTAAAATAACCTCCCAACATCACAGTACATAAAAGAAAGTAGTGGCAATAGAAAGAATGTAAAGGCCAGAATTAGAAAATTCTGACCCTAAAGGTAGAGCACTGTCTCTCACCTGAGGCTGCAAAGAGATTTCCTAGAGACTGAAAAGCCATTTCTAGTATTGTCTAGAAAAGACCAAGAACTTTGGGGGATTAGAATAAGAATCCTGAAATAAGAAGCAAATAATTCTGATCGGACCATGTTATCTGGGACAAGAACAATGTACATCACATGGAAGTGGGTTCACACTGGGCCAAAAGTATCTTTGTAGCCCTGCTATTGGATATTGTAACCAATATTTCACTGAAAAGGAACTAGAATTTGATGTTAAAACCTTAACTATTTTTTGTAAGTTAATAATACAATAAAAATCTGTTAATATGAAATCTCATTTCAAAATATAGCTTTTGTTATTTCCAATAAATCGTTTTATTATCTTCATAGTTCCAAAGTTAAAATATCTTTTAAGGTATTATTTTTAAAAACACAGTTACTTGGTAATGCTACTTACCTACTGAGATCGAAAGTTTGGTACTTTTGCCAAGTTTGGAATCTTTGCCAAGTTCTGTCTAATAAAACCTTATCTGTATGTGCCACACATTATGTGACACACTGGATATGCAGTCAGTAATTTAAAGGGTCCAGGATGAAAACAAGAATACTTAATACAATGTAACCAGAGTGTTGCCAATGTATATGTAGGATACTAAATGAGTACAGAAAAATGAGCACCCGATTCTCTTTGTTGGAAGAAGCAGGGTCAAGGAAGTTCGACCAAAGATATGATCTTTAACATACTTAAAAGACTAAGTATGAATAATATAGGTGGATAAGTACATGTCATGGGGCTCAGACATAGGAGACAGTTTATAATAGGAAATGGCCACATGTAACAGTATGGTGTGCTCTGAGAAGTACAATAGTCACTTGGACTAATGGTATGAGTTAAGGTACAGTTGGGGAATGAGTTTAGTTTAAGGAATATGTGACTTCAAGTGATATTTTAAACAATGGTAATAAATTTGGACTTTATTCTGATTACAGTCATTCAAAGATGTTATCAAGAGAGTAGAGTGAACAACTCTGTTTTAAGAAGATCATTTGGGCACTATGTAATTTGGTCTAAGAAAGGGAGATTCTAAGGGCAGAATAACAATCACAGTTACTTTCCAAGACTTCAACTGTGAGTATGCAGAGGAAGAGATGGATTTTAGAGACGTATTAAAGATATAATTTATTATTTTTTAATCTTTTAACTTTTTAAATATCTATTTATTCATTTATTTTGAGAGAGACAGGGGAGGGGCAAATGAAGAGGGAGAGAGAGAATCCCAAGTAGGCTCTGTGCAGAGCACAATGTAGGGCTCAATCACTCATCACTGCGAGATCATGACCTGAGCTGTAATCAAGAGTGGGTGCTTAACCAACTGAGCCACCCAGGTCCCCATGAAGATCTAATTTATAAAACTGGATTACCAGTTAGTGCGTAGTAGTGAAAAAAAATGAAAAATTAAGAATTACCCCAGGTTTGGGGCACCTGGGTGGCTCAGTCGGTTGAGTGTCCGACTTCGGCTCAGGTCATGATCTCGCAGTCTGTGAGTTCGAGCCCCACGTCAGGCTCTGAGCTTACAGCTCAGAGCCTGGAGCCTGTTTCAGATTCTGTGTCTTCGTCTCTCTCTGCCCCTCCCCCACTCATGCCCTGTCTCTCTCTTTCTGTCAAAAATAAATAAACATTAAAGAATTACCCCAGGTTTTGGCTTTATTAGCATTTTGGTAGAAAGAACAAAGAAGCCATGAGGAGAGGCAGATTTATAGGGGAAAATGAGCTGAGATATAGACTTGAGAAGTTAGAAATTTCTATTGAGTATCCATGAAAATGCAAACTACTATGATGTGATATATTGATTTATAATGAGAAATATATTTGGTCTTTGTTGCTGTTCCTGGCACAGAGTACATAAAGCCCTTGGAATTTCCCAAGTGATGAGAACAACAAAACTATTTTTTGTTATATCCATGAAGTGACTTTTGAACTCCATATAAGGATGGGGTCTGGGAGCCAATGGAAACAACCACGTGATTAAAGGGTTGGAACTTTCAGTCTCATCCCCTTGACCTCCAAGGAGGGGGGAAGGTCTGAAGATTGAATCAAAGACCAATGGCCAGTGATTCAATAAATCACATCTTTGTAATGAAGCTTCCATAAAATCCCAAAAGGGTGGGGTTTGGAGAGCTTCCAGGCTGGTGAACACATGGAGATTTCCAGGAGAATGGCATGTTCAGAGAAGGCATGGAAGTTCCACCTCCTTTCCCCATAGCTTACCCTATGTATTTCTTCCATATGGCTGTTCTTGTGTTATATGTTTTTATAATAAACCAGTAAATAGTAAGTTAAATGTTATCTCTGAGTTCTGGGAGCTGTTCTACCAAATTAATCAAACTCAGTGAGGATTTCATGGAAACTCCTGATTTATAATGAGTTTGTCAGAAGCACAGGTAAAAAGCTAGGCTTGTGACCAGTGTCTGAAGTGGGTGCAGTCTTATAGGACTGAATCCTTCACCTGTGGAATATGACATCATGTCTGGGTAGATAGTGTCAAAATTGAGTTGAATTCTTGGATACCCTACTGATGCCCAAGAATTACTTGTTAGTGGTGTGGAAAACCTCCCCTCCCCATCCACAAGTTGGAATTGGGTCCAGGAACCCAAAATTGATGACAAATCAATTCTGATCTTCTAATAGAGGACTTGGGTTCCAGTAAAGAAGTTGGAAACATATATGTAGTAGTTAAAAACACAAATAGAACATGCAGGAATCATAAATAGAATAAAAGAAACAAGAAGTCCAAGGACAAACACTGGGGAATATCAACATTTTGTGGTGGAGAGAAGAAGGAAAGCCACCATAGTGGAAATTTCTGAAAACTAATCATAGAAAACTAATCATGTAGAAGAACTACATGAAGTGGATACTGAATAAGGGCATCGATGGGAACAAATAATGCTGAGGGGGTTAAGTAAGGTAAGGTTTGGTAATTGGCACCTGTGTTACAGACTGCTCATTATCTTCCAATACTTAGTCTCCTGTTCTTCATGGTGATAAAATGGCTGCCTAGACTTAGCACTACATGCTTTAATTTCACTGCTTCTAGCTATGGCCAAATGACTATGTTCTTGCCAAGGAGACATAAGAATACTTGTTATATCAAAATTTCCATAATTTTTTTAAAGTAGCTAATGGAGACATTTTGTCTTTTCTTCTTTCTTCCATCCTTCTTTCCTCTGTTTGAAATAGAGACCTGATTTCTGGAGATGGAGCAGTCATCTTGAACTATAGTATCATCCTGTGAATGGTGATCATTCAGTATATTGGTGATCATTCAGTACATTTTACTCATCTTGAGTAAAAAATAAATTTATGTATCATATATGCCCTTTTGTTTTATTTTCTAGTGCTACTTGCTATTGAAACTGATTCTTGGTATGAGATCATTAATGAATTTTGTTGAAGCATTTTTCATGAAATAACAGGCATTAGCCCTATCACTCTGCATGATTCAGTGAATGGTATATGAGTAAGCAAATATAGTCAGGGACATCTATTGTTTCAAGAAATTTGATGATAAAACCGTAGTATATTTTCTCTACATTGTGCAGTCCTTTTAATGTTTATTTATTTATGAGAGAGAGAGACAGAGAGTGAGGGAGAGAGGGATAGAGAGAGGGAGACATGGAAGTCAAAGCAGGCTCCAGGCTCTGAACTGTCAGCACAGAGCCCAATGTGGGGCTCAAACTCATGAACTGTGAGATCATGACCTGAGCTGAAGTCAGACACCTAACTGACTGAGCCACCCAGGCACCCCATAGATTGTGCAGTCCATTTCATTCATGCTTAAGTAGTATAATAACAAGGAAAATTCTTTATGATACAGGGTTATTTGGGAAAGCAGGGTATACATTTGCAAACACTACATAAATACAATAGCATAAAATTACCCTTTCATTGGGGCAAAAGACCTAAAGAATATATCAAACTATTAAAAATAATGGTTTTTGAAGAAAGGGTCTATATATAGTGTTTCCATTTTTTAAGTTTATTTATTTATTTTGAGAGAGACAGGAAGGGTGTGAGTGTGGGAGAAACAGAAAGAGAGGGAGAAGAGAGAATCTTAAGCAGGCTCTGTGTTGTCAGTGCAGAGCCTGATGTGGGGCTCAATCCCATGAACAATGAAACCATGACCTGAGCCAAAATCAAGAGTCAGATGCTCAACCAACTGAGTCACCCATGTACCCCAACTTTTTAATAGTATTCTATATTTCAGAGTTTATGATATTATTTTTATTTAATATGGAATTACTACTGAAGGTTTTGAGAGAGAAAGAACACTGACAAAGAAAAAAAAATCAAAGTTTTCTAGTAAGAAGTATTTTTTATGAGGAAAAAATAAAACTTTTCTGGCTTACAATTGAGGCATGAATCTTTAGTGCCACCAAGCCAACGTATGGCAGAATGATCTTAAGTATTGTTCTGTAGCCCTGGTACAGGGACAGAGAAGTCTAGAGGCTGGAGTGACCCGGCCTGTGGTTTTTCAGGAGGGCGTGGTGGAGGGGGAGAAGGGTGAGGAAGTTGTGTCTGAAATGATGGACCTTTGGGGTTTGACCAAGCAAGGAAGTAAGTGAAGCCAGAAGACCAATTTAATTCTTTGGGACTCTAGTCCTCCCAAGACTACGATCAGGTATAATGTGGGTAAAGAAGAAAGACTTGAAAGGGTTGTAATAAGAGTATTTTTTAAAATTTAAGATGTCAAAGGTGCATGAGTTGTGATGATTACACTCGGTGGTTGTGCCCCTGAGCCAGGCTGCCAAAGTGGAGTGCTGCATTGAGGTCATTGGAGATCTGTCAAGTTCATTAACTTAATGATTAGTCATAATGTTTCAAGAA
Source organism: Panthera uncia (assembly GCF_023721935.1). Taxonomy (NCBI): domain Eukaryota; kingdom Metazoa; phylum Chordata; class Mammalia; order Carnivora; family Felidae; genus Panthera; species Panthera uncia. Next base: position 155,553,667 of record NC_064811.1, read on the forward strand.
GGCTTATAATTTCTTTACACTAATGGGAATCCAAATCAAGTGATAGCATCATAAATATGAAGAGATATTTGAGAATAGTTGTCATATCTAATAACTTTCAGCCTGTTTCCTAAGGAATAATTAATTAATCATTTATCATTGGTTATTAATTGAAAATGGAAAGAGAACTTTCAATTATGAAGATTCTTTTTTAAGAAGAATTGAGAAAGTGTTTCTAAAGGGAAACCCAAGGTACACAATGAAGATGTGAAAACCCCACTTCAGAAACTCCACTTATACCCTCAGCCAGCCTAATACCCACACTCGTCTCACACAGCACCCGCATTTTTCTACTTACCATATATCAAATATATTTATTTGTCTACATATGTTCTCTTAAACAGATTGTGAAATCCTAGACTTCAAATATTATGCTTTTTTTCTTTTAAGTAGGCCCCATGCCCAATGTGGGGCTTGAACTCACAACCCTGAGATCAAGAGTCATGTGTTCTACCGACTAAGCCAGACAGGCACCCCAAATATTTTGCTTTTATACTGTCAAAATATTTCGCAATGTTTGGCACATTATGGGTATTCAGTACATTTCTGTTTTTCCTTAAATGTTGCTAAAAATATATATACCTATAGCTTGCAAACTGAAGCCATTAATTCAAAATGAATGGTCTCACATTTGCAATCATGTACTATGCTAAAGCATAAGTAGAGGGCTTACTAGTTAGGAATAGGAAGAGCACACAGACAACAGGTTGGGAACAATATGGTTTTACACACTCCTTCCATGCTTATAGATTCTCTGAGTCTATAACCTCTAGTTGCTTGCTTCCCTTTATGGGTTAATATAGTCATGGAACTCCTGTACATTGTACAGCTGGAAAACGTATCAATTACCAGTAGTATATCTTATGATACAGTTATAGAACCTCAAGGTTCAAAGTAATATTACATGTCACGTCATCTAAGAGCCCATCTGCTTGAAAACCTCCAAGTGACACAAGTGGAATTCTAGACACAGGACAAATAAAGTTAACTACTTCTCAATTCCGTCACTTTGTTCTCAACATTATTAGGTTCTCTGGTTCTTACAAATAACCCATTTTATCCCCTCCCATGCTCATTAGGTATTGACACATAGCAACAAACAAATGGAGAGGAAAATGATATATTGCTAACTAGAGACAACAGCTTCAGATGGCTGGTCATAATGGACATCCTATGACTCACCCCTGAATTGCACTTCTTCCCCCCGACAGAAAGTCTGCCTTCTGAAGGCAGAATCTGAATTTCTAAACATATCACATGGTGGGGACCATACCACAGTGCATTTTCTCTGCAGGTGGACAGAAGCTGAGCATGAAGAGTCTGAGTGGAACATGTTCCAGGTTTTCTTCTAAATATACCCATAACACAGGTGACTCCTCCTTTGTGGAGAAGTCCGAGTGAGAGGTTTTCCCACATATTTTTCCCTTGTGGTGACTAGAGTAGAAATCCTCTCCTACTATGAGTACCATCCTTCTCCATACACAACACCCAATGCTCAGTCATTGTCCTAGGTGGCAACAGATTTCCCAAGATCACCCTATCCAATATTGTCTTTGCTAAGAATACCCAATGGTCTCCTTCTTCCCCTCTCACCTTCCCCATTTCCTTGTGGCTCTGCTCTACATGCAACCACAGTAATGGTTGATTTGGGGTAGTGTGTTCCACCCTTCATAAATAAGGTATTATATTGTACCTCTGGAGTTTTTCCTTCAAGGCTCTGAGAGGCTGTTGTGGAAGACATTTAGGGGAAGAAATTCATAATAAATGCCCTCAGCTCATACATCAAGGCAACAGATTCCATTGGGGAATCAACCCCACCAGGCAAGATGCTCTTTTGGATAGTTGTGGCTGTACATTGTAGTTGTGATATGTGAACACACTCTTTTCAAGAGGCTTTTTTTCCCTTCCCCAACAAAAGATACTTACTTAGGTATACAAATTCTTACAGCCCATTCACATCAACTCATCTCATTGATGAGTATATGATTCCTCATAGCTAGGAATTCCTAAATCAGAGGTCACAAACTCAAATATCTACAGAGGCTAAGAAAATACTATAAATGAGCAAAACAGAAAGCTTGAATTTATGAACAAATCCTGGGAACCATGGCAAATAAAAAGTACATACCCCACGTAAAGAGGTAGCTGCTAATCTGAACTATGGTTTGTCAGCGTTTTATGTGGTAGACTAGTTGTGCTTCTCTATCTTCCAAGTTTTAAAAGGAAGCTGAGAAACTCAGAATTTTTTGTGAAGTCCTTTGAATGGGAAATATGTGAAACTAATTTAAAATACAGAATAAACTTTTCACCATCCTAACACAAAATAAATAATAACAAAATAAAATAAAACCCCACACTAAAATGCTCGGATTCTGTATATAGCCCATAAGCTATACATTTACAGTTATTCCTCTGTATTAAGTCATTTGACTGTCAACCCACCTGCTCTTCTGTTACTCTGTTAACCAGGTAGGGTCCAAGCATGCCCCTCCTGGCTGGTCTTCCCTGCCCTATACCCATGTTACAGCCCCTTCCCTGTACCTGGAAATTGTAGCCACAAAGCCTAGCTCCCCATATGGCTTACTCTCAGAATTCCTGGATCAGAATCAGAATCAGAATCTTTTTCAAACTGGAGTTTGGCTTTTAAAGACAATATACATTTTCACAATGTGAACCAGGGAATGTCATTGAAGATTTCTTTCTTTTCCATTGGAAATGGCACAGGCATAGAAAGGATTCAGGTTAGCTTTGGGAATATGACATAGTGAAAAAATCCTTGGTGAAAAGTCTGATGAATACAGCTTCTAATCTTGTCTCTGCCATTTCTTAGCAGCATGAACTTGTCCAAGTCCCTCAGCTCTATGGAGTTTTCCTTTTCTCATATGCCAAATGGAGATACTAATGAAGGATTGTTACAAGGATTAAATGGGATAGTATATAAGACAGTACCAAGAAACCCATAAAAGTGTTATTGAAACATAGAGCATTATTATGATTGATGCTTTTAATATTTAAATATAAACTTGTCTTGAATTTCTTTTGTTTTATTGAAATCACTTACTTTTTATTTTTCTAGAATGCAATCAGCAAAGGCCATATTAAAAGGGGAATAACTAAATCACATGGCAAGGTTTTAATGGAATATATTGATCTGATACAATATGTTCCTCAACATTTCATTCTTAGAACAGATATTTATTGAGTACTTACTATGGGGCAGAAATCGTTCTAGCGCCAGGGATGAACAAGAAACTTGCTCTCTTGGAATTTATATTTCAAAATAGGGAGACAGATCATAAAGTCTTAGGCAAATAAATATATAATTTAATGTGGTTTAAGTGATTTAAGGTAAAAGATGAATCAGGATATGGAAATAAAAAGTGACATTAGGAAAAAGAGGAACTCTTTGATTTATTATTAAAAAAATTGTTTTTTAATGTTTATTTTTGAGAGAGGGAGAGAGAGACAGGAGGGAGGGGCAGAGACAGGGAGAGAGGGAGACACAGGATCCGAGGGAGGCTCCAGGCTCCGAGCTGTCAGCACAGAGCCTGATGTCGGGCTTGAACACACAAACTGTGAGATCATGACCTGGGCCGAAGTCGGATGCTTTACCGACTGAACCACAGACACCTCAGGACCTCTTTTAAATAATATTGTCAGAAAAAGCCTCTCAGAGCAAGGGACATTGGAGCCGACATGTAAGTGCAGGAAGAAGTCATGCAGGTACCTGAGGGAGAAATGTTCCAGGCAGAGGAAGTGACCAATTCAAAGCATCAAAAGTCAGAATAAGCTTGGTACAGTCAGCGAATAGAAAAAAGACCACTGCTACTAGAACAAAGTGAGAGAAAAGCAGATGAAGTCTAAGAGTTGGGAAGGGCTGGGTCATGGGGAGCCCTATGGGTCACAGTGTGGATGAGGGTCAGTCGTGTGCATTTTGTTCTCAACATGGTTAGGTCTGACACGGAGTCAGATCACTCAGCCGCTAATGGACAAATGGTTTTCAGGTAAGAGGAGTGAAGCAAAGGAGAGCAGTTGCAGAGAGATGTGCTGCTGGTTCTGAGGGGTTGTGGCGGGCAGTGCCTCGGGGAGTGGTGAGATTCTGAGTGTCCTGGGCACGTGGAGGTGACAGGACTTGCTGGTGTATCAACGTGGGAGCGGAAGTTTAAAGTATCAGTCATGGCTTACAGGTTTGGGGCCTGACCTACTGGGTGAGTGCTATTGCCATTTAATGGGATGGGAAAGAACAGGGAAAAGGCAAATAGGATGGGGATGGGGGGTGAGGTTAAAAAGGTCTGTTCCAGAGGCTCCTGGGTGGCTCAGTCAGTTAAGGTCGTGTTTGCACCTAGATGTTTGCACCTAGAACTGAAGAGGAAGGCCAGGGCTGGTGATGCAGAGAGTATTTAAACCTCAGGACTGATGGAATCATATAGAGAGTGAGGGTACTTACAGAGGAGAAAACAAAGACCCTTGAGCACCACAACATTAGGTGGTCAGGAAGAGGAGGAAGGGTGGGGGGAAGGGGTGGGGGGAAGGGGCAGTCTGGGTGGGAAGAGAAAAGTTTTAAGAAGTAGATTGTTTTAGAAGCACAAAGAAAACTAAGTAATCAAATATGTCAAAAGCCTTTCACAGGTGAGGTAAGATAAAGCCAGAAGACTGACATTGCATTGGCAACATGGAGGCTGTTAGAGACTTTTTAGTAGGAGTTTTAATGCAGTGCTGGCATAAAATCCGTTTGGAGTGGAACAAAGAGAGAATGAATGGGAGAAAAATCACATCAGTGACTATACACAACTTCTTGGGGCTTTCCCTGCCCCCCCAGTAAACACAAGCAGAGAAATAGGCAGTACCTGAAAGGCTAAGCAGGGTCTGTGGAGTTTCTATGTAGACACGGAGAGTGAATAAAAGAGATAGGACAGGGAACTATCAAGGGTGTGATGAAATTGATGAGGAAGAATTATAACAGGAATTTCAGAACACTCAGTTTCATGAGACAAAATGGGATTTTGAACCTATGTTAATCGGCAAGGGTGATCCATCCTATTTTAAACTTAAATGGAAGATTTGAGTGCTTCCTCCATGGGCAGGTGGTCTGTATGAGGACCACAGTTATCTGAAGCTTATCAAAGTCCCTGCTTGTTCCTGAATTTCGAGGGAAACCATCCAGTCTTTTACCACTAAGTATGGTGTTACCTGTAGGCTTTTTGTCATACCGTTTACAAGTTGAGAAAGTTCCCTTCTATAACTAGTTTGGTGAGAAATGTTATCTTAAAAGGGTGTTGGATTTTGTTAAATGCTTTTCACCCATCTATTGTGGTAACTCAATGGTTCTGCTCTTTAAATTTTAATATGGTGAATATATCAATTGATTTTTAAATGTTAAAGCAACCTTTCAGTCCCGAGGTAAACCCCATAATGTATTACCCTTTTTAATGTATTATTGAATTGATTTGCTAGAATTTTGTTAAGCATCTTTGCCCTTATATTTATGAATGATATTGGTAGGCAGTTTTGTTTTTTCTTATGATGTTTTTCTCTGGTTTTGGTGTCAGAGGGGAATGGCTTCATGGAATGAGCTAGAAATTATTTTTTATTTTAATATTTTCCCCGAAGGTTTTATGTAGAATTGGCATTGTTTATTTCTTAAATATTTGATAAAATTCCTCCAGTGAAGCAACCTGGGTCTGGAGGGGTTTTTTTTGTGTGTGTGTGAGAATATTTTTAACTATAAATTCAATTTGTTCGATAGATACAGAGCTATTCAAGTTAGCCGTTTCTTCTCGAGCCAGCTTCTTTAGTTTGGATCTTTGCAGTCATTTGCTATTTAATTTAAGCTGTCAAAGTTGTTGACATATTGTTTTTTCATAATGTTTCCTTAGTATTCTCTTAATACCTGAAGGATCTGTAGTAATGCCACCTTTCTCATTCCTGATATTGACAACTTGTAGCTTCTCTCCTTTTCTGGGTCATTCTGTCTGGCTAGAGGTCTAGCCTTTGTATTTATCTGCACAAGTAACTACCTCCCAGTTTTATTGTTATTTTTTTTCTCATGTTCTGCTGTTTTCTATTACAGTGGTTTTTGTTCAGGCCTTTATTATTATCATTACTATTATTTTTATTATTATTTTTTACTGTGGAAGCCGAGGTCATTAGGTTGAAGCCATTCTTCTTTTCTAATATAGTTTTAAGCTATACATTTCCCTCTAAGTACTGTTTTATATGCATCCCACAAATTTTGATACATTGTGCTTCCATTTTCACTCAGGGAAAATGCTTTCTAATTTCCCTATTGATTTCTTCTTTGACCAACATACTATCCATTTTCCAAATATTGGGGGATTTTCCGGATACCTTTCTGCCATTTATTTCTAATTTAAATCCATTTTGGTGGGGTCCATTTTGTATGCAAGTAACCTGAGACTCAGAAAATATTCAATATGTCCTTCTTTTGTCCCTGATGACAAATTCTTTACTATCCACTTTGATTTGTGCCTTGGAAGTCTACCTGTATAGATTGCAACAATGAACACTCTCTTGCTTTTGCATTTCCTTTTGCCTTGCTTTTTGTTTTTCAGTGGGGAGCACTGCCAGGAGACTGATGGGAAGAAGGTGAGGTATATGTGGCCACTGTACTAATTTCCCTATTACTCTCCTTACAGAGACACTCTTCTTAGATGATTCTTTTGGAAAGGGATCAATCAGCATGCTCCAGAAAGCTTTCTCTCCTTCTGACTTAACAATGACTGCTCTCTCTTCTAGCCTTTAGAAGTAGTCAAGGAATCAGCCCTATAATTACTAGTCCCTGAATACTCCACTATCCCTTAGGGGTTGTAAATAGTCCCTTTACTAAATTTCCTCAAATTATCCCAGTTTGAATGTGCCATCTGCTTCTTCCAGGACCCTGACTGATACAGAGAGGACTTTGAAAGGTGAAAGAGCTGTTCTCGGGGAGCTAAGAGGAGAAACAAGCCATACATTCTACAACCTATTGTTAATTGTCTTTAATGTATCTGTAAGTAAGTGCCAAGTGAGTGAAATAGATGGTAACAGCTATAGGGATTCCGGCATGGGAAAGAGCACTCCAAATAACAAATCCATTTGAAGTTTATGTCCGATTTGGGAATACTTTTCCATATTTTTCTAAGCAGAGAAAGCACTAATCCAAATTCTGAACCAAGAAATAAGAAGATTTTCTGTAAGAGGTGGAATTCAGCCAGGCAGTTAAAACATGCAGTGTATTTGAATAGGCAGAAATACAGCGTGAAGACATATGCTAACCTGAGAATCTTCTCTGATTATTTAATGTATGTTCTTTGTTTCTCCCAACCTGCATATTTTTCTGAAAAAGCTTATAATAGTGCTCTTTCACTTGTTTCTTCCATCAGAAGATGGGGCAAGGATGTTGGGAAAGCCAGGCATTTGATTTAGTGCTAGGGTAGGATGTTTTGGCCCTGTTTCTAGGGAACAGGATCAAAATTACTCTGGAAAGTAGGATGGGAACGAAGAGAAATTACAATCACAATTGACACAGATAATCAAATATCTGAGCAGTGATATCATCCTTATGTTCAAGAGGAGGATTTAAATCAACTGACAAGCAACAAAATGTTAAGGCAAGAGCAGAGAAGATCAATAATATTATTTGGCAGTACAGTATAGGGTACCATGAATTAAAAGAATTCAGGAAATATGTGGTGAGAAAAGGAAAACTTTTGAGTATTTATTATTACTGAGTACCATCAAGAAGCCTTGAAATGACACTTTAATAAATATCAATGGGGTAGATGAAACACTGGTTAAGTGAATACTTCTATAGACAACATGTAAATTTCTATAAGAGAACACTTATGGACTGAAATGAATTAATGTGCTCAGGCTCTCAGACATTGAGACTACAGGGAGATAAGGTTCAGGGGTGAAGACAGATACACATATATATGTCAGTGATGAATGGTTCTCTGGAAAAACACTGAAATGTAGACCCAAGCAAATGAGTTGTGACTTTATTAACTGCTATGAGGCAAAAACAGGGCAAAGTGTATGAGTGCTTCTCATAAGCTAATAATTTTGCATCTTTTTAAAAGGTTATTTATTTTGAGAGAAGGAGAGAGAGAGAGAGAGAGCATGAGCATGAGCCGGGGAAGGGGAAGGGCACAGAGAGAGAGAGAGCATGAGCAGGGGAAAGGCAGAGAGAGAGAGAGAGAGAGAATCCCACTCAGGCTCCCCAATGTCAGCTCAAAACACCATATGGGGCTTAAAGCCATGGACCGTGATATCATGACCTGAGCCGAAATCAAAAGTTGGATGCTTAACCAACTGAGCCACCCGGGTGCCCCTGTTTTGCATCTTTTAAAACTTAGTTGACATTTTGTTTTTGTTTTTGTTTTTGAAGAAAAGAATGTGAATACTGTGAGGGGAAGGGCCTAAAAAGATAACTGCTGAAGTTAGAACTCAGCTTCTCCCTTTGCCCTCATGGGTTCAGCTTTAGTTTCAAATGGTATCTCCTACTCACCAGTCCAAAAGCTTCCCATTAACCAGCCTCATTCTTTTCAAAAGGAAAATAGGGACTCCTGTTATTATTCAAGCATGTCTCTTAGAGATCTTAATCCAGCCCCCTTATGACATTCAGACTTTTCTCAAAAAGAGACTTCCAGGAGCTTGTTATTAATGAAGACAAGCCTGAGAGCTTTGAAGTACCACTTTAATAAATACCAATTGATTATAGAAGTGGCATTAAACCAATTCCCACCCACAGGCATTGTGAGTAACAACTTTATAGTTTCATTTTTACAATAATCCACTTTTCCACATTGATCTGCTATGCTACTTGTATCATCTTTCAAAATTCCATGGGTATGTTGGTCTTTTTATGGGCTCTTTGTTATACTCTATACCATTTGTCAATTTGTCTGTGTCTTCATTAATGCACACGGTCTCAATTACCGTAGGTTCATCATAAATCCGGTTATATGACAAGACATTTCTTCTCTCTTAGCTGTTTTTAGACATATCCTGATTAATATTGGCCCTTTACACCTTCGCAGAAATTTAAGAATAAGCCTTGTCCAAAGGCAGGTAGGACTTCAGTTGCAGTTGCAGTGAATCTACAGATCAGTTTGGGGTATATTAGCATCTCCATGATATGTTTCTGCCACAAACACGATCCTCTTTCCAGTTATGTAGGTCTTCTTGAATGTCTCTCAGTGGAATTTTATACTTTTTTTACCCCTAGGTCTTATACATCTTTGGTTAGATTTATTCCTAAATATTTTACAGTGTTATTTGCTATGTGATATCTTTCTTTAAAATTTTACCTTCTCTTATTATTTGCTACTGATATATTTCTATAGATCTGTATTATATCTATCTATAATATATATGTAATATATATATTATATATATTATATATAATATGTATATATATTTCTATGTATCTGTATTATTTCTATATATCTGTATTCTTTATATCTGATATATATCTGTATATATCAGTATTTCTATATATCTGTATGTTAAGTGTCCAACTCTTGGTTTTGGCTCAGGTCATGATCTCACAGTTCATGAGATTGAGCCTTGTGTTGGGCCCTGAGCTGACAGCACAGAGCCTGCTTGGGATTCTCTCTCTCTCTCTCTCTCTCTCTCTCCCTCTCAGTCTGCCCCTCCCTGGCTCATACTTATCTCCTCTCTCTCTCTCAAAATAAATAAATAAACTTAAAAAAAAGAAATACATTAAGATTTTATATTTTTCCCTTTAAAAGTTTCTCAATTCTCCTGTTATTTATAATATTTATCATGTTTATGTATTTTAAAATATATTTTATCATAATTCTCTGTTGAATCTTTAGGGCTTTCCCTGTAAATAATCATATCATCTTTTTTTTTCTCCCTTTTCAAGCCTTATAGTTTACTTCTTTTTCTTGTCTTATTCTATTGGCTAGGAAATTGGATATCTATTTCATACCATACAAAAAAAAACTAGCTTCAGATGCACCGAAGACTCAATTATCAAAAGTAAAATTTTCTTAGATAATCCAGGTAAGGAACGTTTTCTTCAACAAGATATCAAAACTATTAACCATAAAAGAAAAGATATGTAAATTTGTGTATATTAAAATGAAAAATTCTGATAATCAAAAGACAGCCTAAAGAAAGCGGGGCGGGAGGGGGGAAGCCCAATAAGCTATAAATAGGAAAGATTATAAATGTCATGCCTACAATTGACAAAGATTAGTCACTCTCTGTTTAGTGGATAAAGAACTTCTATAATACAACATTAAAAAGGAAAATTATTATTTGACAGAAGAAAATATGTTTATGGCCAATAACCATATTTAGAAATCTTCAACTTGATCAGTGATGAGGGGAGTGCAAAGTAAGAGCATGATGGCATAACACATTTCACTCCTGCTCTTGATAAAAATGTTAGATGTCTAACAATGCTATGCATTAAAGAGAGTGCAGATCAATAGGATCTTTTACTAGTTGCTAGTAGGAGTATAAATTGGTATAATATCTTTGGAAAATAAGGCATTATCTTGGAAAACTGAACAGTTGCACACCTTAAAATCCAGCAATTCAACTTTTTGGTATATACCCCAGAGAAGCCATTGCACAGAACTACCAGAAGATGTCACATTATCATTATCCATAATAGTAAAAACCTGGAAACGGCTTTAAGAGAGTACAAAATTCTATATTCAAACAATGGAATACTACAGAGCAGTGAACTAAATCAACCCCATGTATTCACTAGGACATGAATGAATCTTACTAGTTTAATGGAAATGAAAAAATCAAATTCCAAAAGACTATAAACAGCATAATATTCTGTCACAAAATTCAAAACAAGTAAACTAAATAATATATTGTCCAGCCATACATATATAGTTTTAAAGCTATTAGATATTAAGGAGAATAGGTAATACAAAATTTGGGATTGCATTTATTTTGGAGTTCCAGAAGGGCAGGATTAGGATGAATATATAAATAAACAGAAGTTATGGTCAGAGTTTTAATTACTGGGTTTCATGGTGTGTTATTACTTATTATATTATGAAAATTACTAGAAAACTAAGTGTCATATATGGATTACTGATGATAGGTGATCATGAGCTAAGGATTACAAGTGATCCAATTCTGTATGCCTGAACTTCTTTAAAATCATACATATATAACAAGACCACTTAGGCGCTGCTCTCCAGGCCCTCTGAGAGAGCAGAACAGAGGATGAAGAGAAAAGAGAAGTACATTAGTAACAAGTACCATGGAAAGGCTCTGATGCCTGAATAACTACACTGCCTCTCAAGCAAACTGTGGGATGTGTTTTTCTTGGTCATGGGGATAATATTAACCCAAATCATTAGTTTTCTATTCAAAGGCTCACAGAATTTGACTGCTAATATGGATCCTAGATTTCATTTTTTCCAGTGATTAAAAAGATTCTCAGATAGTTCTTTATAGTTGTTTGACTTGTGTGACTTTTACTTTTAACCTAGCTATTATAATGTTGTCTTTTCTTGGACCGATCTTGTTTTTTGTTTTGTTTTGTTTTGTGTGTGTTTTTGAGGCTTGCTCTTATTGCAATATATAATTTAACTTGGAAGCGGGGTGGTACTGCCTTAGGGATCCCCTGGTTAATTTGATTAGTGAAGCTGTGCCTGCATATTTTTTTTAGTTAAGTGCACCACCATCCCTGTTCCTCTCAGCGCCATACAGCACTTGTCAGAGCCACAGTGCTGAGGGCAGGGAAAAGAATCGGGGGAAGGGGACAGGAGAAGGCATCCAGACATAACAGAGAGAGTTAAGGAATGTTTAGGGTGGAAAGGACAGTGGAAGTCTTATAAATGAGAAAACTGAAGCAGGGAGAGATGAAAACAGTTACTTAAGATTACTCAGTTGATTAAGTGATTAATTCAAAGGTATTGCTGTGGCTAGTGGAAGCGGCAGAAAAGAAATCCATTTCTCTTGGCTTTGAAATAATGCACTTCTTATTTTGCCATGCTGCTCTTCATCACCAGCTTGTATCCAGAGAGGAGGGCAACTATTTTTCCTGTTTTATTTATACCTGCAAGTATCTAATGTATAGCCTCTTAATACTTGAGATTGCACTACACAGGAGAGGTATCAGGTTACTTTAAAATTTCCTATGGAATCTCTTCATAGCCTGAAAGAAAGTGATAGCTCAGTTCTTGCTGCCAAGAGACACAAGAAGGGTTATCACCAGGTGCCATACACAGAGTCCCAAAGGAGGTCCCAAACCTCCTGAGTTACTGCCAGTGGTGAGAGGAGGGGGCTATGGAAGGTGCGAGGTGGAGATGGGGGTGATAGACAATTAAAACCCCCAGTTTTTTGGAATTCTGTAGGCAGAATATGAGAGGTCTGTGGTGTTTCCTCCTCCCATGAGTTTGTCTGTCTATAGCCTAAGATGCATATAATAAACTGAGTATCTAGAATATTCCATTTTATTGCATAGTCACTTGAACTTGTTTTCTTTGAACTCTATCTTCCTTTTAGTTTTTTTTTTTTTCGCAGCCTGCCTTTTAATTAAACTCCTAATATATCTAGTTAAGACCTCCCCAGACTGATTAATCAAGTGCACCAGGAAACTGAAATTCCATCATAAAACAGTTCCTAATGTGTGAGGGGGGATTATTAAATTGCTGTTTTATTACCAAAATTGACAAAGATCAGTGATGAAGACTGAGCATCCTGGAGTCGCGTGGCAACACGCTCATCTAATTAATGAAGTGACAGTTTTATGCTGTGAAGTGGCAAAAGGACTTGACAAGACTCATGGCTTTTCTCATTGACGCTAGCAGCTGGAATGATGTTTCTTAACGTTTTCACAAGGTTTGGCAGTAATATATTACCCTTGTCACACTTAAAGAAAGAGGAGGGGTGATTAAATTCTTTTTCCACTGTTGGTGAATCCCAGTAGGAAGACAATGCTGAGAGCTGAATGCTCCCTGGGCTCCCATCTTATCTAACTACCAACGCCCACCCCTTCCACCATTCACAACACAATCAGGTATCTCTATTATGAATCTTCTGAGTTTTTGTTTTTGGGTTTTTTTTTTTTTTTGGTACCTTTTCTGGGGGAAGATGGAGAAATCAACAGAGACTGACATTAATTTTCCCAGGGAGAAAAGAAAATAAAAGCATAAGGCACTGACACATAGTTAATGATTCTGAATTCATAAACCAAGGGGATCGAAAACAGAAAACTGGGACTTATTCTGAATTAATCAGACATGAATAATAACGATGAATGTTTTCAGTGACAATAAAGTCTGTGTCTATGTCAGAAGAAAAGGCAAGTTATTTAATCTTTTTAGTTGGTTTTTTGTTTTGTTTTGTTTTTTAGGTATCTGTTGCCTGGCTACTTCTGTTGTTTGGCCAAATATCTGGAGCTCTGTGTATTTTGATTCTGTTCAGATGGGCAAAGGGGATCAGATGGATTTGAGAACTGTGTCTCTCTTGAGTCCGCAAGAGTCCTCTGGAGATCAGATGAAAAACAATCTGCTCATTTCTGGGATTACAAAATTTCAGAAAAACAGGGTATATGGTACTATTAAAGCAATCCTGCTTCTGATATTTTAGCTGTTCTATTCTTTTAGTATTTCCCCTACAAACATCCTCTATTATTGAGAAAGAAAAAAAGCTGTCTTTCTCTTACAAGGTTTTCCTTGGTTGATATGGGTGGGTCCAGCCTCAGGACTCAACCAGATCTAACCCCAAGGTTATGTGTGTGAAGCTTGGTCCTGAAAACTAACTTTATTTTGAAGATAAATGATTATACATGTAAATTTCAACTTCCTGCGGGGTTGCTTGGCTGAGAAGGATTTCTGGGCTTGGCACAGCGCAGTGGTAATTATCTAGACTTGAACACAGTTTTTGTTTCAAGGGGAAAGACATCTGGCAGCAGCTCCTGCAGCCTCGAAAAGGCCACATCGTGTTTTCCCTGGGATGCCAAAACCTCTAATTTCCAGGCATAAAATGTTAATGCTCTTCTCTCACCCATATCCTGGTCACCTCCCCCCAGCTCTGAGGAACAGGTATGGCTTTTTCTGGAACGCTCGCATCACAGGAAACGACAGAGCTTACAACCTGGCAGAATTCCTCTCAGTGCCAGTGTATCATTTAGGCCAGTCCATGTCGGATGGCTTTCAAATCTTCACAGCCAAACATGTATCTCACTTGAAGGGATAAACCAGAGTTACTCAAGCAAATGATATGTAAGCTTTTTGTACAATCTGCTGAAAGGATTCATCTCTTTTTCTTCTTGAGACAGCAAGAGGAGCAATAAAAGCAACTTTTTAAAGCATCACGTATATGCCAAGCATTGTGAAAACCAATGCAGGAGAGATCCCAAACTGGAAGACACGGTTTGACTTTTAAAGCTCTGTGATCTGTTTGGGCAATAATACCAAAACCAGCAGGATATGTTTCCAAGGCCTTGCATGAGCAATGAAAAACTAGTGTGTGTGTGTGTGTGTGTGTGACACAAAGAGAGAGAGAGAGAGAGAGAGAGAGAGAGAGAGAAATTGAATGAGAGGAAGAGTATGTAGTATATTCATTTATTATTCCAACAAACACAGCATATAAAGAGGACTAATATCTTCAAGGAGCCCACAGATGATGGAGACAGCATTGTACAAACAGATCATTGTTTCAACACATATTTACTGTGTACTTACTATAAGCCAGGCACTCTACTGTATGATGGGGCGATAATGCTGAGGCTCATTATGGTTCTTGCTTTTATGGGTTTTATAATCATGCACTCATTTAAAAAAAAATTCAGAGTGCTGAATATAAAACTGTAGATGGGCTTTGAAGTAAAAATCACCCTATGTTCAAATCTTAGTTCTTTAATATACTGCCTATAAGACTAGATAAGTTAGTAAACCTCTTTAAGCTTTGCTTTCCACTTCCGGATAATAGGTATAACAGTACATACTACACAGGTGTTATAGTGATTAAAAGAGGTAATATAAGTACACCACCTATTGTCGTGTCTGCTATATCATAGGTACTCAATAAACAGTACTTATTTATAGATATAACTGGAGATTGTCTTTTAAAAAGCAAGTGATGGTGGTATGTGGGTTGGTCATTCAAGCTCAATGAGGGGTACAGGTGATCTGAGCTGGACTTTAAGAACGAGAGGAATTAAGGAGTGGAGAAGCAGGGCATAAAGGCCCAGAAAGCAGGATGTTGCCCCAGGCTGGAGATAGAGGGCTAGGGGTAGAGGAAAGTAGTGGTGAAGGATTAAGTCAAACAGGAAATCTGGAACTTGACCATGAAGGACCTAGTATTTCTTGCCAAGAAGTCTGGATTTTCCCAAACACAAAAGCTGAGGAACTTCATTACCACCAGGCCTGCCCTACAAGAAATGCTAAAGAGATTCTCTTGAAAGAAAGCAAAAGAAAGCTAATTACACCATAAAAACACACAAGGTAGTGTAAATGTCATTTGTAATGGTAAATATATAGTCATAGTTAGATTCTTCAGTATGGTAACAGTGGTGCATAATTTACTTACTACTCTAGTTGAGAAGTTTAAAAAAGTGAACATAGTAAAAATAACCATAACTACAATAATCTGTTATTAGTTACACAATATAAAAACATGTAAAATGTAATAGCAGTGACTTAAAATGTGAGGGGGAGGAGAAATAAAATTGAGAGTTTATGAATTCTATTGATTGCTTTTCAGCCCTTTGGCTAAGATCAAGTGTGAATTCTATTGAAATTAAGTTGTTATCAGTTTAAAATAAGATGTTGTATGTTTAAGATATTTTCTGTGAGCTTGATGGTTATCACAAGGGAAAATCCTGTAGTAATTATGTAAAAGAACATGATACAGAAGTGAAAACAAAAGACCATCAAAATACCAAAAGGCATCAAAACACACAAAAAAGACAGCAGGAAACAAGGAACAAACAAGGAACAAAGAAACATTAGAAACAAGGAACAAAGAACCTACAAAACAACCAGAAATCAATTAATAAAATGGTAATATGAAGTTCTTACCTATCAATGATTACTTTAAACATAAACAGGTTAAATTCTCCAATCAAAAGACAGAAAATGGCTGGCTAGATTAAAAAAAAAAAAAAAACAGCAAGACCCAACAATATGTTGCCTATAAGAGCCTCAATTTAGCCTTAAAGACACACATGGACTAAAAGTTGAAGGGATGGAAAAGAGGTATCAAACAAATAGTAACCAAAAAGAAAAAAAAAAAAAAAAGAAAAATAGGAGTAGCTATACCTATATCAGATAAAATAGACTTTAATGGTTTTTTGTTTAATTTATTTATTTTTGAGACAGAGAGAGACAGAGCATGAGCAGGGGAGGGGCAGAGCACAGAATCCGAAGCAGGCTCCAGGCTCTGAGCTGTCAGCACAGAGCCCGATCCGGGGCTCAAACTCACGGACTGTGAGATCATGACCTGAGCTGAAGTCAGACGCTTAACCGACTGAGCCACCTAGGTGCGCCCCATGACAAAATAGACGTTAAACTAAAATTGGTAAAAAAAGAAAAAGAAAGACATTATGTAATGATGAGGGGGTCGAATCATCAAGAAGCTATAATAATTGTAAACATTTATGCACCCAGCATTGGAACACCTAAGTACATAAAGCAAAAACTAAGAGAGCTAAAAAGAGAAATAAGTAGTAATACAGTAATAGTTGCGGACATTAATACCCCACTCTGGACAGTGGATTGATCCTTCAGACAGAGAATCCATAAGGAAACAGCATATTTGAACGAAACAATAGACCAAATGGACCTACCAGATATGTACAGACATGCTATGCAACAGAAGCAGAATACATACTTTTCTCAAGTACACATGAGACATTTTCTAGGATAGGCATTATGTTAGGCCACAAAGCAAGTCTTAGCATATTCAAGAAGATTGAAATCATGCCATTAACTTCTCTGATCATGGTGGCATGAAACCAGAAATTGATAACAAGAGGAAAACTGGAAAATTCATGAACACATGAAAATTACACAATGCCTTCCTGAGCAACCAATGTATCAAAGGAGAAATTAAAGGGAAATTAGAAAAAGTGTTTTGAGACAAATGAAAATGGAATCACAACATACTAGGACCTGTGGGATGCAGCAAAAACTCTTCTAAGAGGAAAGCTCAAAATAATAAATGCTTACATTAGGAAGAAAGAAGGATCACAAATAAGCAACCTCATTCTATACCTTAAGGAATTAGGGGAAAAAAAAGAGTAAACTGAATCCAAAATTAGCAGAAGAAAGGAAATAATAAATATTAGAGCAGAAATAAAATAAAGAACAGAAAACCAATAGAAATGATTAACCAAGCTAAGAATTGGTTCTTTGAAAAGATAAACAAATTTGACAAACTGTTAGCTAGACTAATTAAGGAAAAAGAGAAAGGACTCAAATAAACAAAATCATAAATTAAAAATGAGACATTATAACTTATACCACAGAAATTCAAAGGATCGTAAGAAGCTACTATGAAGAGTTATAGGCCAACAAACTGGACCACCGAGAAGTGGAAGAATTCTTAGAAACATACAACTTACTAAGACTTAATCAGGAAGAAAGAGAAGCTCTGAATAGACATACTACTAGTTTTTTTTTTTTAACGTTTATTCATTATTTGAGAAAGAGAGAGAGAGCATGTGTAGGGGAGGGGCAGAGAGAGAGGGAGACACAAAATCTGCAGCAGGCTCTAGGCTCTGAGCTGTCAGCACAGAGCCTGATATGGGACTTAAACCCACAAACCATGAGATCATGACCTGAGATGACCTCAGACTTAGCCAACTGAGCCACCCAGGTTTCCCTAGATAAATTACTAGTAAGCAGATTGACTCAGTAATCAAAAATCTCTCAATAACTTTAAAAAAGCCCATATGACTTTACTGGCAAATTTTACCAAACATTTAAAGAAGAATTAACTCCAATCATTCTCAAGCTCTTCCAAAATGTTGAAGAGGAGTGAACACTTTCGAACTTATTTATGAGGCTAGCATTATCCTCATACCAAAATCAAAAAAGGATACTGCTAGAAAAGAAAACTGAAAGTATCCTTAATGAATACAGATGAAAAATAGCAAACCAAATTCAGCAGCACTGAAATAATCATTTACCATGATCAAGTGGGATTTATCCCTGGGATGTAAGGATGGTTCAGCATATGCAAATGAATCAGTATGATACATCACATTAATAGAATGAAAGAAGAGAATTATATGGTCATCTCAATAGATGCAGAAAAAAGGTTTGACAAAATTCAATATCAATTCATGATAAAAACTCTTAATAAATTAGACATTGAAGAAACACATTTCAACATAATAAAGGCCATATATGATAAGTTCACAGCTAACATCATATACAATGGTGAGAGGCTGAAACCTTTCCTCTGAGATCAGGAACAAGGAAAGGGTGCCAATTCTCACTACTCCTATTCAACATAGTACTGGATGTCCTACTAGAGCGATCAGGCAGGTAAAGGAAATAGAAGGTATAAGAATAGGAAAGGAAGAAGTATAATTGTTTCTATTGCAGGTGACATGATTTTATATACAGAAAATCCTAAAGACTCAGCCAAAAACTTAGATCCAATCAATCAATTCAGTAAAGTTGCAGGATACAAAACTAACATGCAGCATGGAAGTTTTTTGTGTGTCTCATGTCCATGAAATACAACCAGACCAACACTAAACCATCCTACACACCTAGAAAACTGATTGGAGGATTAACACAACATCTGCACAACCTGAACCACAGAATTCAGCAGGTATGCGGTGCAGACAGGTGAATTTTGGGAGCAAGAAGGCGCAGGAAGAGGGGTGCTTTTGTGAGTGGAGAGAGGACGGAGATGGGGGGAGAATATGAGAAAAGCACCCCTCCCCAAAAGCAGCTGGAGAGAAAGTGGAAAATTGGAAACAGCCGCAGGGACTAAACTAAAAAGGGAGAAAGGAGAAAGAGGAGGGTTTAAATTCCATTAAGACTGTAAACAAGGGGAGCACAAAGGTTACAGCTTGATACCTGGCAATACACTGGTGGGAAGGGCAAATCTCCAGGACAGAGTGGGATTCAGGAGGTTCTTGGGCCACATGGGGAAAACCGGTTCCATTGTTGGAAGGACATTTGGTAGAGACTGTTGAGGCCACCTGGTCCCA
Source organism: Panthera uncia (assembly GCF_023721935.1). NCBI lineage: Eukaryota > Metazoa > Chordata > Mammalia > Carnivora > Felidae > Panthera > Panthera uncia. The sequence goes on from NC_064811.1 coordinate 155,572,886, forward strand.
GCACCCCAGAGAACATCCACATTCGCTGGTGCTGAAACAAAGTCATTAAGGGTGAAGCCTGGTGCCCAATGTGTGTTGTGATTTTCTATAATCCCTGAAACGCTGCTGCTACACTACCTCTCAAACTTTTTCTGGGGCGGGCTGGCACCTGGCCGCAGTCTCGGGGCACCGGCAGCAGCAGGGTTCCACAAGCATTCCTGGGTGCAGCCAACATCTGGCCATTGCTCAGTGAGACCCTCCCACAGAGGGGTGGAACGGGCCAAAGCCGCAGTCCTTCAGAAGTAAGGGGCCAGGGAAAACAGCCACATCTGAGACAAAACTTGGGAGAGAGGTACTGCCTGGGGCCTGGTCACAGAGAGTGGAAAAGCAGGGAGTGGACGAAAGCTGAGGACAGAGGATGGGTGCACAATTGCTGATCCGGGAGAACAGACTGGGTAGCTGGGTGGCGCCATTTTCACCGCTCCCACGCATGCGCATACACAACTACGAGCACCGCAACAATCCACCCCAGTAGGCTAGCAGCACCATCTAGTGGAGAGCGGAGCTGTTACACTGAGCCCCACCCAACTGGGCCAACTTCGCTCTTCAAGAACACAAGCCTCACTGCCAGCTTAATTTATGGACTATAAAGTGCTACGTAGACTGACTTCTAGGGGAGAACTAAATAATTTCAGTCTGACTTCAATCTGTTAGCAAGTTCATCTATTCAATTTGCTTTCTTTTTTTGTCTTTTCTTTTTCTTGAATACAGAAAGAGAAAAAATTCATTTTTATTTTCAATTTTTATTAAAAACATTTTTCTTTAATTTTTATTACTATGTTTTTTACAATTGTGTAAATTTTTTCAAATTCTATTTTACTTCCATCATTTTATTTTAGTCTACTTCAATGTATTCACCTTTTCAAATTTTCAAACAATTTCCTTTTTATTTTATTTCTTTCTTTTCCTTTTTTCTCTTTTTCACTTCTTTTTCTTGAATGCAGAAAGAGAAAAACTTCATTTTTAATTTCAATTTATATTAAAAATATTTTTATTTAATATTTTTACTGTTTTGGCTTTTATGTAATTTTTTTCAATTACTTCCATCATTTTTAGTCTACTACTGTGTATTCACTTTTTCAAATTTTCAAACGAATCCTTTTTTTCTCTTTTTTCTCTTTTTTGTCTCTTTTCTTTTTCTTGTATACAAAAAAAAAAATCATATTTATTTTTAATTTTTATTAAAAATTTTTGTTTACTTTTTCTAATATATTCTTTATTTTTGTGTATATTTTTTCAAATTCTATTTTACCCCCATCATGTCATTTTAGTCTACGTCAGTGTATTCATTTTTTCAAATTCTCATCAAATGATTTTTTTTTGTTTCTCCGCCCCCATTTTTTCTCTAATCTGTCAAACCACTTTCAACACCCAGACCAAAACACACCTAGGATCTAGCATCATCTATTTGATTTGTCTATGTGTGTGTGTTTAACTTTTAATTTTAATATTTTTTTATTTTAATTTTTTTTAATTTCAATTTTTCTACCTCATTAATTCCTTGTCTCCCTTCAAAATGACAAAACGAAGGAATTCACCCCAAAAGAAAAAGCATGAAGAAATGACAGCTAGGGATTTAACTAACAAAGATACAAGCAAGATGTCTGAACCAGAATTTAGAATCATGACAATAAGAATACTAGCTGGAGTCGAAAACAGATTAGAATTCCTTTCTGCAGAGATAAAAGAAGTAAAAAAATAGCCAGAATGAAATTAAAAACGCTATAACTGAGCTGCAATCATGGATAGATGCAGCGGTGGCAAGGATGGACAAGGCAGAACAGAGAATCAGCCGTAGAGAGGACAAACTTATAGAGAATAATGAAGCAGAAGAAAGAGGGAGATTAAGGCAAAAGAGCACTATTTAAGAATTAGAGAAATCAGTGACTCATTAAAAAGGAACAACATCAGAATCACAGGGGTCCCAGAAGAGGAAGAAAGAGAGAAATAGGGGTAGAAGGGTTATGTGAGCAAATCATAGTGGAAAACTTTCCTAACCTGGGGAAAGACACAGACATCAAAAGCCCGGAAGCACAGAGGACCCCCATTAGATTCAACAAAAAACAACCATCAACAAGGCATATCATAGTCAAATTCACAAAATATGCAGGCAAGGAGAGAATCATGAAAGCATCAAGGGAAAAAAAGTCCCTAACCTACAAGGGAAGGCAGATCAGGTTTACAGTAGACCTATCCACAGAAATTCGGTAGGCCAGAAAGGAGTGGCAGGATATATTCAATGTGCTGAATCAGAAAAATGTGCAGCCAAGAATTCTTTATCCAGCAAGGCTGTCATTCAAAATAGAAGGAGAGATAAAAAGTTTCCCAGACAAACAAAAATTAAAGGGGTTTCTGGCCACTAAACCAGCAAGAAATTTTAAGGGGGAGTTTCTGAGGGGAGAAAAGATGAAAAAAAAAAAAAAATATATATATATATATAAATAAATAAATACCAAAAGCAACAAAAAGTTAGAAAGGACCAGAGAACAGCACCAGAAACTCCAACTCTACAAGCATCATAATGGCAATAAATTCATATCTTTCAGTACTCACTCTAAACATCAGTGGACTCAATGCTCCAATCAAAAGACATAGGGTAACAGAATGGATAAGAAAACAAGATCCATCTATATGCTGTTTACAAGAGACCCACTTTAGACCTAAAGACACCTTCAGATTGAAAATAAGGGGATGGAGAACCATCTCTCATGCTAATGGTCAACAACAACAACAACAACAAAAGCCAGAGTAGCCATACTTATATCAGAAAACTTAGACTTTAAAATAAAGACTGTATTAAGAGATGCAGAAGGGCATTATATTATAATCAAGGCCTCTATAGACCAAGAAGACCTAACAATTGTAAACATTTATGCACCAAATGTGACAGCACCCAAATATATAAATCAATTAATCACAAACATAAAGAAACTTGTTGATAGTAATACCATAATAGTGAGAGACTTCAACACCCACTCACAGCAATGGACAGATCATCTAATCAAAAAATCAACAAGGAAACAATGGGTTGAATGACACACTGGACCAGATGGACTTAACAGATATATTCAGAACATTTCATTCTATAAAAGCAAAATATACACTCTTCTCCAGTGCGCATGGAATGTTCTCCATAATAGACCATATACTGGGAAACAAATCAGCCCTAAGTAAGTACAAAAAAAAAATCGACATCATACCATGCATATTTTCAGACCACAACACTATGAAACTCGAAATCAACCACAAGAAAAAATTTGGAAAAGTAACAAATACTTGGAGACTGAAGAACATCCTACTAAAGAATGAATGGGCTAACTAAGCAGTTAAAGAGGAAATTAAAAAGTATATGAAAGTCAATGAAAATGGTAACACCACAACCCAAAACCTCTGGGATGCAGCAAAGGCGGTCATAAGAGGAAAGTATATAGCAATCCAGGCCTTCCTAAAGAAGGAAGAAAGATCTCAGATACACAACCTAATCTTATGCCTTAAGGAGCTGGAAAAAGAACAGCAAATAATACCCCAAACTAGCAGAAGACAGGAAATAATAAAGATTAGAGCAGAAATTAATGCTATCAAAACAAACAAACAAACAAAAAAAAACAAAACAAACAAACCAAACCAAAACAAAACAAAACAGTAGAAGAGATCAATGAAATTAGAAGCTGGTTCTTTGAGAGAATTATCAAAATTGGGAAACCACTAGCCAGTTTGATCAAAAAGAAAAAGGAAAGAACCCAAACAAATAAAATCAAGAATGAAAGGGGAGAGGTCGCAATCAACACTACAGAAATAAAAACAATAATAATAGAATATTATGAGCAATTATATGCCAATATAATGGGTAATCTGGAAGAAATGGACAAATTCCTAGGAATATATACACTACCAAAACTGAAACAGGAAGAAATAGAAAATTTGAACAGACCCATAACCAGTAAGGAAATCGAATTTGTAATAAAAAAATCTGCCAAAAAACAAGAGTCCAGGACCAGATGGCTTTCCAGGGGAATTCTACCAAACATTTAAGGAAGAGTTAACACCTATTCTCTTGAAGCTGTTCCAAAAAATAGAAGCGGAAGGAAAACTTCCAAACTCTGTGAAGCCAGCATTACCTTGATTCCAAAACCAGACAGCGATTAAAAAGGAGAACTATAGACCAATTTCCCTGATGAACATGGATGCAAAAATTCTCAACAAGATATTAGCCAACCAGATCCAACAATACATTAAAAAAATTATTTGCCACGACAGAGTGGGATTTATACCTGGGATGCAGGGCTGGTTGAATATCTGCAAAACAATTAACGTGATTCATCACATCAATAAAAGAAAGGACAAGAACCACATGATCCTCTCAATAGATGCAGAGAAAGCATTTGACAAAATACAGCATCCTTTCTTGATAAAAACCCTCAAGAAAGTAGGGATAGAAGGAGCATACCTCGAGATCATAAAAGCCATATATGAATGACCCAACACTAATATAATCCTCAATGGGGAAAAACTACGATGTTTCCCCCTAAAGTCAGGAACAAGACAGGGATGCCCACTCTCGCCACTGTTATTCAACATAGTGTTGGAAGTCCTAGCCTCTGCAATCACACAACACAAAGAAATAAAAGGCATCCAAATTGGCCAGGAGGAGGTCAAACTTTCACTCTTCGCAGAAGACATGATACTCTATATGGAAAACCCAAAAGATTCCACCAAAAAACTGCTAGAACTGATTCATGAATTCAGCAAAGTGGCAGGATATAAATCAATGCACAGAAATTGGTTGCATTCCTATACACCAACGATGAAGTGACAGAAAAAGAAATCAAGGAATTGACCCCATTTAGTTGCACAAAAAAAACGTAAAATACCTAGGAATAAATCTAACCAAAGAGGTGAAAAATCTATACACTGAAAATTATAGAAAGCTTATGAAAGAAATTGAAGAAGACACACACAAAAAAATGGAAATAGATTGCATACTCCTGGATAGGAAGAACAAATATTGTTAAAACGTCGATACTACCCAAAGCAATCTACATATTCAATGCAATCCCTATCAAAATAACATCAGCATTCTTCACAGAGTTAGAACAAATAATCCTAAAATAGTATGGATCCAGAAAAGACCCCAAATAGCCAAAGCGATCTTGAAAAAGAAAACCAAAGCAGGAGGCATCACAATCCCAGACTTCAAGCTATACTACAAAGCTGTAATCATCAAGGCAGTATGGTACTGGCACAAGAACAGACACTCAGATCAATGGGACAGAATAGAGAACCCAGAAATGGACCCACAAACGTATGCCCAACTAGTCTTTGACAAAGTAGGAAAGAATATCCAATGGAAAAATGACAGTCTCTTCAGCAAGTGGTGCTGGGAAAACTGGACAGCGACATGCAGAAGAATGAACCTGGACCACTTTCTTACACCATACACTAAAATAAACTCAAAATGGATGAAAGACCTAAATGTAAGACAGGAAGCCATCAAAATCCTCGAGGAGAAAACAGGCAAAAACTTCTTTGATCTTGGCCGCAGCAACTTCTTAGTCAACGTGTCTCTAGAGGCAAGGGAAATAAAAGCAAAAATGAATTACTGGGACCTCATCAAAATAAAATGCCTCTGCACCGCAAAGGAAGCAATCAGCAAAACTAAAAGGCAACCAACAGAATGGGAGAAGATATTTTCAAATGACCTATCAGATAAAAGGTTAGTATCCAAAATGTATAAAGAACTTATAAACCTCAACACCCCCCAAAAAAATAATCCATTGAAGAAATGGGCAAAAGACATGAATAGACACTTCTCCAAAGAAGACATCCAGATGACCAACAGACACATGAAAAAATGCTTCACATCAGCCCAGAGCTGGGACTCAACGGACCGCGAGATCATGACCTGAGCTGAAGTCGGACGCTTAACCGACTGAGCCACCCAGGAGCCCCTGTAAACACATTCTTGAAAATATTAATTATGTGTATACTTGTCTTATCTCTCATACTACACAGCGGGTCCCATCCTAGAAATTGAGCCTTGATCATTTTGGAGACCCTTGTATTTAACACAATACCTGATACTAAGTATTTACTGAATAAATGGAAGATTCTTTTTTTAGTAAAAAGGTCGTTTGGGTGGTGGTCTGTAGACTGGTGCCTGTCTATGAATTTTTTGTTACCAATCCATAATGAAAAAAGTACAAAAATTGAGAATAAGTGATAGAAATTGTTATAAAAATTTGACATTGCTACATCATCAAAATATGCTGAATAGGGTATATAGTACATTTTGTATATTAACCAAGTATCCTACAAAGTTGCTAAAATAACTTATCATTTTTAGTTGTTTCATGGTAAACTTATGGGGATTCACTGATGGACATTAGCAAATAAAGAAAGATTGATTTCCTCCTTTCCAATCTGTGTGTTTTGTTTTTTTCACCATCTTAGATCTCTAGGATAACGTTGAATATAAATGACAAGATGGGGTATCATTCTCAATCTAGAGAAAAATAACTTAGGTTTTCACCATTCATTATCATGTTATCTATAGGTTTTACCATAAATGTCCTTTATCAGATTAAGGAGCACAAGTCCCTTGTATTCCAAGTTTACTGAGAATTAGTATTATGAATGGGTGTTGAATTTTGCTCTTTGCTTTTCCTTAAAATCATATGGTTGCTCTTTTTTGATTGTCAACATAATGAATCACATTGATTGATTTTCAAATGTTAAACCAATTTTACATTCCTGGGATTTGCCCCAACTGGTCATGATGCATATATTGCTGGATTTGATTTGCTAAAAAGTACGTTAGGAATTTTTGTATCTGTATTTATGAGGGTTATTGATAGGTAGTTTCTCTTACTGCAGAATCTTAGAATTGGGGTAATACTAGGTTTATAATATCAGTTAGGGAAGGTTGACCATCTCCTTCGTTCTACAATAGTTTTTGTAATTGGTGTTATTTCTTCCTTAAATGTTGCATAAAATTCATCAATGAAGCTATCTAGTTCGGAAGTTTTCTTTGTAGAATATTTTAGTCTGTGATTTCAGTTTTAAAAATTAAATGTAGAAGTGTTCGTCTGTTTTTCTTTAGTAAGCTTTTGGTAGCTTATGTCTTGTACAGAATTTTTTTATATATCATCAATGATACTTCCTTTTTCATAAGGTTATTCATAACAGTCTGTTACATTTTTAACATTTTTAGGACCTATAGTAATGGGTTCTCTTCCACTCCTGATTTTGATTATTAGTGTTATTCTTATTTTCTTGATTAGTCTGGCTAGTGTTCCCAATTGTGCTAATCTTTAAATAAAAACAATGTGATTTGATATGCATTATTGTGTTTATGTTCCCTATTCCATGGATTATGCTATTATTTTTATTATTTCTCTTCTTTGCTATTGTTTCACTTGGTATAATTATTTTTGTTTTTTTTTGTGGTCGCTCTAGTACTTACAAAATACATCTTTAATGTATCGCAGTTTACTTTCATATCAAATTATGCTACTTCATGTATAATCAAGAACCTTAAAACAGTAAGCTTCTATATGCTCCATGTTTTCATCTACATATATTCTAAATCCCATGATATATTATTATTTTTGTTATGTTATCAATTATATTTCAATGGGATTAAAATTTTTTAGAAACTTTTTTTTTCTATTTATCCATATTTCTGGTACTCTATTCCTTTGAGTAGATCCAAATTTATATCTGGTATTATTTTTCCTTTTGCCTGAAGAAATTTCCTTATAATTTTTTGTAGTGTAGATCTGCTAGAGATATATATTTTTCAGCTTATGAGTCTGAAAAGTCTTGATTTCACCTTTCTTTCTGAAAGATGTTTTTTTTCTGAGTATGGAATTCTGGGTAATTTTTTTTTCTTTTAGCTCTTAAAGGTGTTGCTGCATTGTCTTATAGCTTGCAGTTTCTCATGAGAAGTCTGGTAAAATTCTTCTTTTTGTTTCTTTGATTTATTTGTGTGTTTATTTATTTATTTATTAATACCTCTGAAAGACTTTCAGATTTTATATTTATTGTAGGTTTTCAGCAATTTGATTATGAGATACATTGATATGGTCTTTTTTTTTAACATTTATTTATTTATTATTGAGAGACAGAGAGAGACATAGTGTGAGCAGGAGAGGGGCAGAGAGAGAGGAAGACACAGAATCTGAAACAGACTCCAGGCTCTGAGCTGTCAGCACAGAGCCTGACACTGGGCTCAAACTCACAAACCGCGAGATCGTGACCTGAGCTGAAGTCAGACGCTTAACCGACTGAGCCACCCAGGCACCCAATTATGGTCTTGTTTTGTTTATTCTGTTTGGATTTTATTGAGATTTTTGGTTCAGTGGGTTGTGTTTATCAATTTTGAAAAAAGTGTTAAGCACTATTTTATCAATTTTTTTCCTGCCCTTCCCTTCTGTCCTCCTGAAATTCCAAATATGTATATCTTAGATCCTTTGAAATTGCCCAGCACGTTATTGCTCTTCTATTCATTTTGTTCATTCAGTCGTTTTTCTCCTGTGCTTCATTTTGGATAATTTTTATTGTTATGTCTTCAAATTCCTAATCTTTCCTTTGTAGTATACAAGCCACTGTTAATTACATTCAATGTGTTGTGTTGTTTTTTTTTTATCTTACTTTATAAACTCTAGAGATTTCATTTGGGGTTACTTTTACATACTCCATTTCTTTCCACATTATATTCATATTTTCCTCGACTTTATTGGTCTTCTGAAACATATTTATGATAGCCACTTAGGCATCTTGTCTGCTAACTTCATTATCTATGCCATTTGGCGGTCTGCTTTGGTTGATTGGTTTTCAACTGGTTTTAGGTCATATTCTCATGCTTCTTGGTATACCTAGTAATTTTTATTGGATAATAGATATTTGGATAGATAGATATTTGGGAGCCATATTTTCTTGAATTTCTTTAAATAGTGGACGTTGTTCTGGCACTTGGTTAAGTTACTTAGGAGCAGGTAGATCCTTCTAAAGATTGCTTTTAAGTTTTTTTTAGAGTAGCTCCAGAACATCTGTTAGTCTCGGGCTAATTTATATCCACTACTAAGGTGATAGTCATCTGAGCATTTGACCTGATGTTTATTATGTAGTTTTTTAAACTACTTCTGGCTAGTGGGAAGAAAAACTATTCACAGCCCTCTTTGGGAATTCTTTTTTGGTCTCTTTGTTCGGGTGGTTCTTTTTCCATCCTTGGGTAGTTTTCTGTCATTCATGTATAGACCGGTAATGAGCTGAAGATATGGAAGAACCCCTCTATAAACATTTGGATCTCTCTCAACATACAGTCACTTTTGTCGGTACTGCACCTCACACAATTCAGCATTGTTGACCTCCCTTTACTCTGTGTCCTCAACAGAGACTCATGGAAACTTCTAGACTGTGTTTAGATTTTTCTCCCCTGAGGCTTACAAACTGTCACTGAGCATAAAGTGGGTCAATCATAGAACTCACCTCTCTTTGTTTCACAGTTGTCAGTTCTGTGCTGCCTCTTTAACAAAGCCTGAAAATGCAAAATATATTTTATGTATTTTTTCCAGTTTTCTTGTTGTTTAAGACCAAAGGATAAATATGGCTCTTGTTACCTCACTACAGCCATAAAGAAATTCTTAAATAGAGTATAGATTAAAAAAGTGTGATATTTTAGAAAAACAAAATAATGACCTTCACCATTATAATAGCTAGTCCTTCACCATAGAATAGCATTGGTCAAAAAACTAAGTTAATGGAAATGTTCTATATTTGCGCTATCCTCTGCAATAACCATTAGCAGACTTGCGACTATTTCAAGACATATCGAGCAGTTGAAATGTGGCTAGTATGTCTCAGGAACAGAATTTTTAATTATATTTAATTCTAACACATTAAATAGTAACATGTGGCTATTGGCTACTCTATAAGAGTCAATTAGAAAAATTATAGGTAGTCTGGTACAGAAAGAATGTCAGCAAAAAGAACAAGGCTAGACCAAAGACAAGCGATGACTGTTTATCTTTTTAGGTAGAAACAAGTTGGGTAATGTGTGCTTATGGTTAATGCTTAATAAGAAGATAGGACAATTAGAGAAGACATTATGACATAATATAGTCAGAGTAAAATCAACTAACGTTTCCCAAATACTTCGGAGAAGATAATGAAGGACTCATGTTAGACATTGTTGCTAATATTATTTCCCTAGTGATCTGAGGTTAAGGTGAGAAATTGGAAAATAGATATTACAAATGAGTAGGAATATCTGTCTTAATTTCAGCTTCACTTCCATTTAGCTCTCATAGGAATTTTTAATCCCAAAAAGACAGGATGGTTTATAATGTCTCTGCTATGCCCTAAGGTATACAAGGAGGGATTAGTTGAATTGATCAAGAATAGCACCTCTTCCAGAATGTTAAGAGACCCGACACTTTTTCTAACATAGAGCAGAGAAGACAAGGGGTAGCTGCCATTGAACTTGCCTTCATATTTATCTACTGTCTAGAGTGATCATTCATAATGACTTCAATTTCTGGAAGTCGTTTTACTGATTCTCAAATTTTGAGAGGCGAGCATGTCAGGAACCCTTCTTTGTGCGAAATTCTCATGATAATTGATGGCTTAAAATGTACAGAAATCTTTATAAGTTGTACATGTCTGTAGTCACTTCAGAGTGAAAAGGTCTATTCTTCCCTTTGGATGTTGAATTACATTTGAGTGTCTATATGGAAGTTTTATTTCCAGATTATCATTTCAAGAAAGCCTTTTCATGATCGACCTAATTTTATGGGACAGACCATTAAAGGAAATAGAAGATAAATTACATTGTTTGCCATCTGTACCTACAGTGTAGCATATATAATTCGCTAAAACACACAAACTTCTATTAGTCATTGTCAGGATATCTAACAGCTTTGCTTGCTTATACCTAGCCCATCATAAATTTTAATCAGAAATATGGTGTAGTTGTGTATTTTTAAATACTTGTCTTTAACATAGAATAAGTTGGACAATAGATCAGTTACTGGGTTGTAAGAGAACATTAGAGACTCTAGGGTCATTCAAAGCAGGTCACAAGGGTAATGGTGGTAGGATGAAAACATTGCAATAAATTCATTCACAGAAGGAACATGTAAAAATCACAAGGAGCTCTTAAACCAGGAAAGCTGGGATGGTAGGTTTGGTGGAACTGGGCGGATGTATAGTAGAGATGGAGAATGAGGTCTTTCTCAGATCCCGTGGCACAGTGCCAGGAGCATGAGCTCAGACCGAGGGTCAATTCCTGGCTCTAATTCCTAGCTTTGGGTTACTGATTCTGTGACCTTGGGCTGGCATCTGAAAGATGGAAGCAATACTTTCTATCCCTCACAGTTTTGTAAAGATCAAATGAATTAAAGTTTGTGTAAGCACAGGCCTATAAATTCGGATTAGCGTTCAGATGTGGCTAGTGAGGGAGGGTAACTCATTCTAAGGCAAGGGAGAAACTTAGATGACAAATTTTGTTTACGGACATGACACAAGTGCTGGAGTGGAGATGTGTTGGGAACAATATATTTCCTATCAGAGCCCATCTGAGCCTGTTTGTGAGTCTTAGGAGATGGACCACAGTGAACAAAGAAAAGCCTAGTTTCCCTAGATAGATACTGAGAGTGAATGATGCTTTGTTGTAATGATATGTTGTGCTCATGCCAATGAAGAGTATTTCCCGGTTTTTGGATTCCTACTGGAATATGATGTGATATAGAAAAATATAGCATCTTGATTCATGACAGACACCAATGCATATGTGGCAACACCAAAAAGATGTCATGCTGTGGTGGCTTCACAGTCTGCATCATGTCAGCTGAGTTAGGAGAGATAAGATGATTTTCAATACCTGCAGTAAGAGAAGAGGAAAATGGTGGGGCATCACTCAGCAGCTGTGAATATGTTAATAGCAGAAGTGAGACATCCCACAGGATATCCAGTATTGAGATAGGAGCAGGGATTTTGAGGACATCTGGATTTACCATTATGGTGGGAAAAAGCACTTACTTTCTCCGGTCTCTCAATGTAGGTTGGTCAAGCTTGGAGAATGTGAGGCCATGAAGGGCATAGTAAGGACTACATAGTAAGAACCCAGTAACTGTTATGTCCTTTCTCTTTTCTCTTCTTCCTGGGAACAGAGACACTTACACATGGGTAGTAAAGACGGAGGCAAAGACATATTCTTCTAATTCCTGTTCTGCTGCTTAGGCTGCCCCCAAGATCTCCCTGCAGAGAAGTTGAAGTAGTTACTCTTGTCTGAGAACTTGCCAACTTGAAACAAATCAGCAAGCCAAGCAGAAGAAGTCTGGTAAGAACAGTAATGTGGAATTGGGAGTTTTGAGACT
>NC_064811.1:155585311-155604759 GCF_023721935.1 Panthera uncia
AAGAAGTCTGGTAAGAACAGTAATGTGGAATTGGGAGTTTTGAGACTTTAATTCTTCTCCTGTCATTACCTAGTTGTACAACCTTGAGCAAGTCATTGAATCTCTCAGGACTCCATTTTCTTGACTGTAAAAGAGGGCAAAATGATCTCCAAAATCCCTTCTCTCCCTGACATTCTGTGAATTCCTCTGTGTTCTAAATTCTCTGATTCTATCAGGGCCTCCTCAATAAGTGCCAGAGCGAGTGAGCATGAAGGTTATGGTGGTCACAGAAAGCTTCTCAGTTTATATGGGAAATAAATGGAGTACAGGAGTACATTATGGAGACCAGTCTGAATGAAATTGAGTGGTCATTGGGGTATTAGTAAGAAGAGATAAGACTAAAAATATGGGCTGGGGTCCAAAGGTGATCCAGGACCAGCTAGAACTCTCTCTTCACCTTGATTTCCTTTATATTTATCTGAGTTGAGACTAGGGCTTGTCCCAAGGAATCCACCTACCACTGTGAGGCAAAGCAAGCAACAATTGTGTGTTTTACTTCTGTGGAGAGTAGATGGTTAGCACTTCTACAGAATGACAATAATGGTCATAATTACCATTTGCTGAGTGCTTGCCTAAGCCAGTCACTAGTCCAAAATGCTTTACATTCATTTTCTCATTTAATTCTGATAGAACCCTGTGAAGTTGGATTCATTGTATTACCCATTTTACAAATGACAAAACCACAGCTCAGAGATGTTTACTGTCAAAATTCACACAACTGGTAAGTAATGGAGCCAATATTTGAATCTCAGTCTGCTTTGACCCCCAATGCTGGGCTTTTATGTTGACTCCTCCAAGGCAGGGACTGTATAGCAACGTGCTGGCTAGGCATACAGGGCAGAGCACATCAAAGTCTTTGGGCAGTTTAATGGTAAATGAATTAATCAAAAATAATTAAACATCGCGAGCATATTAAACACAAAATAAGTAGGACATGGTTGGACCTCCACATGAATTCCTCTTGATGAAGCACTTTCTGCTGTGACAGAAATAAAATAAAGTTTCTCGGTAATTTGAAGCATATACAGCAATTAATTCTACATTTATATGGTCTTTTTTTTAGAACAGTATTTTAATTTTTTAAAGTGCCATTTTAATATCTGTGCTGTAACTGATAATTATTTTGGGAAGGGGGCAGGAGCGAGAGGATTTCAGTAGCAGCACAAATAATTTTTAATGCAACAGCTGCAAGGCTTAAATTGACCATGTGCCAAGAGCCCTATAGTCTGTCAGAGAGAAGAGAGTCTACAGCCAGTGCTTCCCACTTCAAGGTCACTGGTTTGAACCTAATCAAAGTCAAATGTGGCTGAAGATCACCTCTCCTTGATAGCTCCTTGGTGGCCTCAGTAAATGAGATAGTGGACTTACCCAATTTCCTCCTGGGCAACTACCCAGGACTATTTCTGAAAGCTCTTATACAAATAGAAAGACAAACCTTGTCATAGACACCTCATCATTATGTGCCCTCAAGGTCTAGGCCGTGGCTAATTCTGATTATCATCGTTGTTGCTGTTGTTATTATTATCTATCCACTGAGAGGCATCTAGCAGAATACCAGTGTGGGAAAAAAAATAAAAAATTAAAAACAAGCACATTAGCTCCAGGATGACTAGAGGTGAGGACAGGGACGAGTATGAAGTTCATTACTCCTATTCTACCCTTCTTCTAACCATACTTCAAAGTCCATCTCGAGACTCAGCCCACCCCAAAGCTGTTCAGGAGGACCATGCCCATGAAGCCCCATGAATTCCAACTGCCTCTGCTTGCCTATGGATACTCTTACGGATATTATCATTCATGGCTTCAAGTTATTTTATACTCTCATTTTGGATGCTCTAATGGGAAATAGCAGGCAGGACATTAAAATCTTCCACAAGTTCATTGACTCATGAACCTTGGGTTAATGTAAGCTTTCAGATGTCCTAATTTGTGCAACACTAGTTTCCTCCAAGGAGTCCTTCCCTGAATGCTGTCCTAATCTATCAGGCTGCCTACAGCAGCCATACACGACCTGCATCCTTATTCCTAGAATATATAAAGCAACATAGAAGAAGTGGGTACAAATTCTCCCAAGCTACCTCCTGAATGATCTTACCCTGCTTATGCCCTATGATTCTTATGTTTTTTTTTTAGACAAGTAGAATATTAACTAGCTAATTAGCTAATTAGCTTAATATGTAGTGTAATCTCCTGTATACTTTCTCATAATACTACTGTTTTAATCACTTAATTCAGAATAGATGTTTGCTTTTAATTTATTAGGATTTTGGTTTTTCCTATGTTGCAAACTTTCTGTCTTAGATATGAATCCCTGGACCTGTGTGTTCAGTCAAGTCCTGTGTTCTACCTGAACCAAAACCAAACAAACAAACAAGCAAACAAACAGTAACAAACAAAAACCTCCCATGCTTCATTGTCTCTCCCATAGGTGACCCTTCAATCTGAAACAACATGTCCTTGTAGGAGGGACCTGGGCCCATGGAATGCAAGGGCAAGACTATCACAGCCATGAATGAGTTCACTTTGCTTAATAAATAAATATGTGTGGGATTGATTGAATTAATCAATGACCCTTCAGTGCTTGTAACCAATCCCCTCCATTCCTTCCCATTTGACTCCCTGGGCCCTGAGGAAATCTAAGGTCACTAAGAGCTCCAATCTCACATGGTTACTGATTCAACCACCTGGTCATAGACTCAACTGCCACCTGTCTAACAATTACTTTAGTGATACAAACACAAGCTCTTAGTTGCTTGTATAGTACATATGATTTTGTATCTGTGCACCTGACTATAAGAAATGCCATACTGTTGGGGCACCTGGGTGGCTCAGTCAGTTAAATGTCTGACTATAGCTCAGGTCACGATCTCATGGTTCGTGAGTTAGAGCCTACATCAGGCTTTGGACCGTGGAAACTGCTTCGGATTCTGTGTCTCCCTCTCTCTCTCTCTCTCTGCCCCTCCCCTGCTCTCTCTCTCTCAGAAAATGAATAAAACATTAAAAAAAAAAGAAATGTCATACTGTTTAATTTTTCTAAATCAAATTAGTTCCAAATTTGTGCCCATCCTAGTCATGGTTGGGAGAAATTTAAACTCAGTAATACCTTTGGAAACAGGTGGTTTATATGAATACCCAGAAACTGAAGAAATGTTCTCTAGTCTTCAGTCTACTGTGGTCATGTCTGATAGGTTCACTGTTCAAGTCCCTGTGATCCATTCACAATGCACATACCTGTTACTATTCCAGCTTTGGTGCAGGGGGATTAATGCAATTTAGGTCCTAAGTATCTGTTGTCCAACCTCAATAGACACACCAGGCAGGCCTAGGGTGCTGTGAGGGAATTAGCCAAAATTCTGTTTCCTTTCCAGTCTTTATAACTCTCTTCTTTTCCTAGGACCAGACATTCTGTCTTTAACTGTCCAAGTATTTCCTCTCTATTCTTCTTTTTGGGGAAGACCTTGCCAGGTAATGTGACCATGTAGTATGCCATCCAGATCAGGACACTTCTAAGGGTGAAAGGAAGCATTAGTAATAACAACGCTGAGAAAATGGGCATAACTGGTGTGTATGATTATCCTATGTGTAGGCCTTCCTAAGTGAGTCTTTAGAAACATAATGTTGATTTATTTTTTCTAAACTCTCTTTTTTAAATGTTTTTAACCTTTTAATTTATTTTTGAGAGACAGAGACAGAGCATGAGCAGGAGAGGGGCAGAGAGAGACGGAAACACAGAAACCAAAGCAGGCTCCAGACTCTGAGCTGTCAGCACAGAGCTTGACATGGGGCTTGAACTCACAAACCGAGAGATCATGACCTGAGCCAAAGTGGGCTGCTCAACCGACTGAGCCACCCAGGCACCCCTGGTTTGTTTTTTCTACACTTGGTCTTAGCCAAAAGGCCGAGAAGCAATTGATTTATTTTTTCTAGAGGTGCCAACAGAGAAAGTAGATGCAGCATTGGTTAGCCTTTTCTGTCAACTTCTTTTATTATATTTGTGTATTGTAGATCAAAAACCAATCTTCTTTCTGGGAAGGTATTTCTCCCTGGCAGTGTGTGTGTGAAAACACAGAGAGAGACTCTAAATGTCCTCCTGATCACCACAATCTACCAAAACTACCTTAGAGGATATTAGGATAAAATGTCTCAGAACAGATTACCAAATGGGTATAAGCCTAGAACGTCGATTTATCATGTCCAATGGCTGCCATTTCCCTTTGCTTCATGCTATGAACAGAGAATTAGAGCTTGTGCTGTGCAGTGAAGCCGCTATTTAAATACAAGTCTAGATACAGCTCAGCTGAGGTGCTCCTGTGATTCAGAGCTTTCCGACGCAGGAGATGCAGAAGGCCTCTATCTCCAAAAGCCATTAAGGGACAGTTGCAGGCACTCAAGCTTTCACTTTAACAGCAAAAAACCTCCATCTCAGGAGCTTAAATCCGTCTCCAAGGTGAACCTAGGAAGGTGGCAGAAGTGTAGCTATTATTATAGCAATTTGTTTCCTACAAACAGTAGCCCCCAGGTAGAGAAGTGTGAGTAAACTTGCTTTTTTCCTCCTAGATTATTTTTTTTTTTCCCGAGTCCCGGTGGTGCCACCTCTGAGTGGGCAGAGCAGCCTTTTCCTGCCCTCCTGTCATACCGAGGACAGCTCAACATCTATTGCTTGCTGCTGGAGCCTAGACTCTCCCCGATGGACAATTAGACATTTTGAGAGCAGAGAAGGTCAATCCTCACTCAAAAGACACAGGAAACCCAATTATCCTACAAAGAGAACAGAAGGAAAAGTCAGCACCCAGATCCCTTTCTTCCACAGGTTTACAGAGGGACACTTTCTGACTCTCTCTGGTGACACTTTTGAAATGAAGAGTTGGTTCTGTTGCTTTTGTGAATCTAGATTTTATTATTTTCTTAATCTTTTTGGGGTCTGACAGTATGGCTATATTTCTTTTGTTCATAGGCTGAAAAAAATCATATAGTCTCCCATATTGACTGAGAGATGAAAAATATATTCTGTTTTTGCTTTCAATATCCAGGCCTCCCCCAAATCGTATTTTTCTCAAATTCTTATGTGGGGCTTGCTTACTTTTTTTTTTCCTTCTCATCTCTAACAGAGGAAAAAAAAGGTAAAGTACATTAAGAGGAAAGTTTTACTCATTTGTAATTAAATATATTCAAGAGGAATTTTCCCCATTTCAAAGAAAAAATGTTCAATCTGAGCTAGGGGTGGGGGCAGTGCTGGGCTTTATTTCCCTAGCCTGTAACAAGGAGTATGAAAAATATTGATTTGCTCCTGAGAGATGCTGGAGCAACTTAATTAAAGTTGTTTAAGTACTTTGGAATCTTTTGATGGAAAGGAGCATATAAACGTGTAATGTGCTTTAATTTAATTTGAACTTTTCAGAAACCAGAAGGAAGCCTTGTCACACCCCATCCCATTTCAAAACAATATGCTGGCAATGATATCTTTTCAATACCCACGTATATTTGGTTGTGATAAATATAGTCCCTGACCTTTAACAGATGTAAAAGTGAAAACACAGACAAATTGGACATGCTATGATGGCTATCGCCTGTTTTATAGAGCCTCTCAGCATATTGATTAGCCCGAAGACACTTCTGAGAGCTGGTATATGACTCTTAATAAATCCACTCCACTGGGGAGGAGTGTGTGTGCTTCTAAGACCCTACAAAGATAAGTCACAGGAAACAAAGACTAGAATAGTCAATAAACCTAACTTTGTGACAAGAAGCTAGCAGGGAGCTCTTCATGACTTTCATGTGGGGTAGCCAATCTCCCCCACCCCCCCGCTCAGTTGTCTGCACTTTATACAGCACATATGTTTCCCTAATAAGAGGTTCTGAAGGGATCCCCTTAGCTAATGCCTCCGGGAACACACTGGTCTTCTGTCAACAAAGTCAGTACGAAATTCAGCTGGTAAGACCGTGAATTCTATCATCCTTGTCAAGGATCTCACTGACCTACTTTTCCCTCTTACAGCCTCCCTGAGTTCTCTCCCTGGCATGTATCTGCTCAATCAAGTTGTTGTTGAAGTTCTATGTTTTAACCTTTCCCCATGGGACACTTGCCCACATTTCCTTTCATTCCAGGCTTTCTTTCCTGCAAGCCAGGCCCTGACTATGACTTCTTGGTTGGGTGATAGTAGCAAGCTGTAATTGGTGCTTTAGCAAGGGTGGCCTACTTCTTGGGAGACACCCTGTATTATGTGCTATCAGGGAAAAATGGAGTAAGGGATTTGTCAGGGAAAAGGAAGATTTACTTGAGCACCTCTTGACATTGAATTGACCTGGGAGAAGCTATAGTATCTGGAGTTAAACACTGGCCTGGAGACAGAATAAGGGAAGTGAATTCCACCATTAGGAGTCCTTTCCTTCCTTGGCCTCTCTCCTAATGAATGGAAACACCCTTCCTTCCTTCCTTCCTTCCTTCCTTCCTTCCTTCCATCCATTTGTTACCATTGTTGTCTAAGCACAACAACCTTTGAATAATTCTTTTTTCTATTTATATATTTTAAATGTAAATTATATATATTTAAGGTGTACAACATGATGATTAGATCTATATATTGAAATGATTGCTATAATCAAGTTAATTAACATATCTCTTTACATAATTACCATGTTTTTTGATGATTAAGCACGAGAAATCTACTCTTCTAGCATATTCCCATTGTTCAAAACAGGATTGGTAACTATAATCGTCACACTTATATGTTAGATGTCTAGAATTATTCATCCTACATGCCTGTAACTTTGTATCCTCTGATTAATATCTCTTCCTCCTCCCACCACTCTTCCACTTTGTGCTTCTATGAGTTTGACTTTTTTTTTTTTTAGATTCCACAAGTGAGATAATACAGCATTTGCCTTTCTCTGTCTGGTTTATTTCACTTATAATGTCTTCTAGATGCATTCATGTTGTTACAAATGGCAGAATTTCCTTCTTTGTCATGGCTGATTAATATTCCATTGCATATAGGTAGATATCACATCTTTATGCATTCACCCATTGACAGACACTTGGGTTGTTTCCTTATCTTGGCTACTGTGAGTAATGCTGAATATGGGAATGTAGATATCCCTTCAAGATTCTGATATCATTTCCTTGGGATATATACATAGAATTGGGATGGTTGGCTCATATATAGCTTTAGTTTTAGTTTTTTCAAGACCCTCCATACTGTTTTCTATAGTAGCCACTATGTAAATACCATGTTTTACCAATTTACACTCCCAATTTACATTCCCAATTTACAAAACACCAATGTAAATACCAATTTACATTCCCACCAAGAGTACACAAGGGGTCCTTTTTTTCCATATCCTCACCAATATTTGTTATCTCTAGTCTACTCATAATAGCCATTCTAACAGGCACTGAGTGATATCCTATTATGGTTTTGATTTCAATTTCCCTGATGATTTGTGATGTTGAGCATCTTTTCATATATCTCTTGGTCATATATCTTCTTTTTTTAAAAAAAAAAATGTTTATTTATTTTTGAGAGACACAGAGAGACAGAGCATGAGGGGGAAAGGAACAGAGAGAGAGGGAGACACAAAATCCAAAGCAGGCTCCAGGCTCTGAGCTGTCAGCACAGAGCCCAATGCAGGGCTCAAACTCACAAACCACAAGATCATGACCTGAGCTGAAGTTGCTTAACTGACTGAGCCACCCAGGAGCCCCTGTTTGTATGTCTTCTTGTGAAAAATGTCTATTTCCATCCTTTGCTAATTTTGTAATTAAGTATATGTTCTCTTGTTATTGAGTTGTTTGAGTTTTTTTATATATTTTGGATATTAACCTCTTATCAGATAGATGATTTACAAATATTTTCTCCCATTTCATGGATTGTATCTTCACTCTGTTGATTATTTTCTATGCTGTGCAGAAACTTTTCAGATTGATACTGTTTTGTCTATTTTTGCTTTTGCCACCTGTGCTTTTGGAGTCATATCCAAAATATCATTGCCCAAATCAATGTCAAGAAGATTTTTCCCTGTTTTCTTTTAACAGTATTACAGTTTGAAGGTCTTATATTTAAGGCTTTAATCCATCTTAATTTGATTTTTATATATGGAGTGAGATAAGTGTCCAATTTTATTCTTCTACATGTGGAAAACCAGTTTTCCCATCACAACTTATTGAAGAGGCTGCCCTTTCTCTATTGTATGTTCTTGGCACCTTTGCCAAAGATCAATTAAACATAAATGTGTGATTTATTTCTGGGATCACTATTCTGTTCCATTGATTTACATGTCTGATTTTATGCCAGTACCATGCTTCTTTGGTTACTATAGTTTTGTAGTATATTTTAAAATCTGGTATTGTGAGGTCTCCTACTTTGTTCTTTTTGCTTATGATTGCTTTGGCTACTTGTAGTCTTTGGTGGTTTCATATGAATTTTAGGATGTTTTTTAATTGTGTGAAAAATGCCATTGTAATTTTGATAGCTGCATTGAATAAGTAGATCACTTTAGGTAGAGTGGACATTTTAATAATATTAATTCTTCTGATCTATGAACATGGGATATCCTTTCATTTATTTGTATCTTCTTCAATTTCTTTCATCAGTGTTTTATAGTTTTCAGTATATGGATTTTTCACTTCCTGGTTACATTTATTGTTATGCATTTAATTTTATTTTTGATGCTGTTGTAAATAGGATTTTTTTCTTAATTTCTTTTGGAGTAGTGTATTATTATTACATAGCAATACAACTGGTTTTTATATGTTGACTTTGTATGCTGCAATTTACTGATTTTCTTTATGAGTTTTATGAGTTTTTTGTGGACTCTAGGGTTTTTAAAAATATAATATCATGTTATCTGCAAATAGAAGAAATTTCTGTTTTTGTTTGTTTGTTTGTTTGTTTGTTTGTTTTTGCCTAATTTCTAGGTCCAGGACTTCTATTTTGAATGAAAGTGGTGAGAGTGGTCATGCTTGTCTTATTCCTGACCTGAGAAAAAAAGATTTCAGGTTTTCATTGTTGAATATATTGAGAGCTGTGGGCTTGTCATGTATGGCCTTATTACTTTGAGGTTTGTTCTCTCTATACCCAGTTTGTTGAGAGTTTTTATTATGAAAGGATGTTGAATTTTGTCAAATGCTTTTTCTGCATTTATTGACATGATCATTATTATGTTCTTTGTCTGTTACTATATTGATGTCATTTATCACATTTCTTGATTTGTACATGTAGAACCATTCTTACATCCCAGGGATAAATCCCATCTGACCATTATATGTGATTCTTTTAATATGCTGTTGAATTTGGCTTGTTGATATTTTGTTGAGAATTTTTTCATCCATGTTCATCAGAGATATTGGCCTATATATGTTTTTCCTTGTAGTGTTCTTGGTGTCTGTCTTTGGTATCAGAGTAATCCTGGCCTTGTAAAATGAGTTTGGGAGTGTTCCTTCATCTCCAATTTTTTGTAAGTGTTTGAGAAGGATTGGCATTAATTTTTCTTTAAGAGTTTGGTAGAGTTCACCAGTGAAGCCATGAAGTCTTGGCTTTTTTATATTGGGAGAGCTTTGATTACTGATTCAATCTCCTCACTGGTTGGTTATTCATCTGTTCAGATTTTGTAGTTTTCTTGATTGTGCATTGCTAAGTTGTATGTCTCTAGGAACTTGCAATCTTTGCTCTGTTATTGAATTTGTTGGCATGGCAAATGTTCAGAGTAATCTCTTATGATCCTTTTATTTATTTATTTTTTTGTTGTCATCTGTAATGTTTCTTCTTTCACTTATAATTTGATTTATTTGAAACTTCTTTTTTCTTAGTTAAGCTAGCTAAAGAATTGTCCATTTTGATTATCTTTTCAGAAAGCCAACTCATTTTCACTGATTTTTTTTCTATTTTTCTAGTCTCCATTTCACTTATTTCTGTTCTGATCTTTATTTCCTTCCTTCTGCTAACATTAGGTTTAGTTTGTTCTTTTTTTCCCCCTAATTTCTTGAGTTATCTGGAATCCTTCATTTAATTAACATAGGCATTTATTGCTATGAATTTCCTTCTTGAAACTGCTTTTGCTGCATCCCATAGGTTTTGGTACATATGTTGTGTTTCACTTTCATTTGTTTCAAGATTTTTAAATTTTCCTTGATTTCTTCTTTTACCTATTGGTTGTTCAGGAGTGTGTTGATTAGTATTTGTAAATTTGTAAATATATTTGTAAATTTTCCAACTTTCCTCCTGTTATTGATTTCTAGGTTCATACCATTGTGGTCAGAAAAAATACTTGATATGATTTCAATCATAAAATTGTTAAGAGTTGTTTTGTGGTCTAACATGTGATCTACTATGGAGAATGTACCATGTGCATTTGAAAAGAATGTGTATTCTATTGCTGTAGGATGGAATATTTCACATATGTCTGTTAGGTCCAATTCTGCTCTTTCCTCACTGATTTTATTTCTGGATGATGATTCCATTGTTGAAAGTTGGGTATTGAAGTCCCCTACTCTTACTCTATTGCTTCTATTTCTCTCTTCAGTTCTGATTGTATTTGCTTTATGTACTTTGCACTACATATACTGTGTACTTTATATAGGTACTGTATACAGTAGGTGCACATATATTTACAATTATTACATCCTCTGAATGAATTGACCGCTTTGTGATTAATTACATAGCTACATTTTTTGGTCTCTTGTGACAGTTTCTATTTTGTGTGATACAAGCACACCTTCCCTTACTCTCTTTGTTTACCATTTACATGAGATATGTTTTTCTATCCCTTCACTTTCAGCCTGCATGCAGCCAATCTATGTATTTTGTAGAAAATCTTGGGGTGCCTGGGTAGTTCAGTTGGTTAAGCATCCAACTTCGGCTCAGATCATGATCTCGTGGTTTGTGGATTCGAGCCCCACATCGGGCTCTGTGCTGACAGCTCAGAGCCTGGAGCCTGTTTTGGATTCTGTGTCTCCTCCTTTCTCTCTGCCTCCTCGTCCCCGCCCATGCTCATGCTCTGTCTCTCAATAATAAATAAACATAAAAAAAAAAGAAAAAATAAGAAAATGTAATCCATTTACATTTAAAGAAAATATTGATATATGAGGATTTACTCTTGCTGTTTAAAAAATTGTTTTCAGACTACTTTGTAGTTCCTGTGTTTCTTTCCTCTTTTCTTCTTTTGTGATTTGATGATTTATTTGTTGTGATATGATTAGATTCCTTCATTTTTTGTATCTACTACAGGTGTCTTTATATTTGTAGTTACCATCAGATGCACTTAAAACATCTTATTATAAAAGTTAATTTTAATCTGATAACAACTTAACTTTGACTACATGCAAAATCTCTACCGTTGAGCTTCTCTTCTTCTCACATTTCATGTTATTGATGTCACTGTTTATATCTTGTATATATATGGTGTCACCATTAGCAAATTATTATAGTTATAGTTATTTTTTATGCTTTTTCCTTTTAACTTTTATGACAGAGTTAAAAGTGATTTATATACCACCAGGACATTCTGGTGGTATATAAAATATTCTGAATTTTACTACATTCTTACTTTTATAGTGAATTTTATACTTCCATGTGTTTTCACATTGGTAGCATTGGTAGCATTTTCACATTGGTAGCACTTGAAGAACTCTGAGAAGCATTTCTTATAAGGCAGTTGTTAGTGGTAATAAACTCCTGCAGGTTTTGTTTGTCTAAGAGAATATTTATCTCTCCTCCATTTTTGAAGGACAACTTTAAATGGTATAGTATTCTTGGTTGGTAGTTTTTTTCCCCCGCTTGCAGCCCTTTGAATATACCATCCTACTTTCTCCTGTCCTGCAAAGCTTCTGTTGGGAAATTCATTGATAGTTTTATGGGGATTACCCTGTATATGATACTATTTTTCTCTTGCTTCTTTTAAAATTCTCTGTCTTTGACTTCTGAGGCTTTATAATGTGTCTCTGTAAAGATCTCTTTATATTTAATCTATTTGGGCTCTTTGGGCTTCATGGATCTGAATGTTCATTTCCCTCCCTCCAGAGAAAGTTTTCTGTTATTTACAAATAAGATTTCTCTTTCTCTGTTTCTTTTGGACTACCATAATGCGTGTGTGTGTGTGTGTGTGTGTGTGTGTGTTTAATAGTATTTGTAAAGTTACATAAGCCTGATGCTAAAGCAGACTGGTAGTCTGGGTCTGTGGGAGCCAACCTGGCATCTGGGTCTGTGAGGGCTGACCTGGTATTCACACAGGCTTGGACTGTGGGGATGGTTCTGGATCTTGGGTCTATTGGTACTGGACTGGAACCTAAGATTATGAGTGCTGACCTGGAGCTTGGAGGAATCCTGGTGTTAGGGTGAACTAGGATCCTACATCTCTGTTATCCAGAATGGAGACTGGGTCTGTGGGAGCTGGCTTTGGCACTGGGGCAGGCTGGGAGCCTGGGATAACAAGGACCAGTTTGGAAGCTGGGGCTACAGGTGCCATTTTGGAGATTGGGCCCATGAGTCTGGCCAGGTTCTGGGGGAGAATGGGGGCCTGGGTCCACTGGAGCTGGTCTGGCACTATGTTGAGCTTGGAGCCTGGAGCTTTGGGTGCTGATTTAAGGCCTGGAACTGTGGGAGCCCTTGGCACTGAGGCATACCTGGAAGCTAGATCCACAGGTCCTCAGACCACAGGGGCTGGCCTGGTGCTGACATTCACAGGAGTGGGTCTGGTTCAGGGTTTGCATTGAAGTAAGGTGCTCATATTACTCTCCTTTTCAAGTGTGGATAGTTACTCAAATTAATATTTCTGCTAGAGGAAGGACACTGGAAACACATATCCTGTGATCTTGCTGACATCAATTTTTTTTTCTACTGCTCTGTAGTCTGGGTTTATACCAACAATGGGTATAATAGTGAAGAGCAGCTTGGGCCAGGCAGAGAGAAAGTGAACAAGGAATTCTTTGGGGTTATTCAAGGTCCAATCTGTCCAGAAGGCTTTCCATAAGGCTTGCTCGGTGGGATGACTTGGTGAGTGATGGGTGGCCTCATCCAGAATCCAAAGGAGGTTAAGACAAAGACCTACAGACAGAAGCTATAGCAGAGAGACCTGCAGGAATACTGCTGAAGCATGGAGAGGCCATAAGGCCCACACAGAGCCAAGGAGAGAGAAGCCACATTTCTATGAGCCACAGAGGTTAAATAAAGGCACTAGAAGAATGTACATACCTCAGCTAGCAGATGGTACACACCCAGGTGCCCATGGGAAGCCAGAGGTTCCCCTTTTGTCCAATGTCACACAGTTATGAAGGTTCTCCCCATACCACAGATGCCAACTGTAGAGCCAGGGGGCTGGGGAAGAAATGAAAATGTCGAGTAATTATCACAGAGAATATATAGTTGTACCTAGAGAAACTGTTTACATTAGTGGGACTTCGTATATTTTAAATAAAGTTGGACTGAACCAAATCTTTCAGCTCCTGTTACTTATTCATTAGGGGCTGAAATAGAGGTCAAGGAGTTTTGGACAAATGAAGAAAACCTGAGGAAATTTGTTAGTTTGTTACAATGGGAATTTTTCTGTTTTTAATAATAAAGATGAGGCTGTATATAGGTTTCTGGAAAATTCTTTTAAATAAATTAGGATTGAATCTTTTTTTTTTTTTGAGAAAGAGAGAGAGAGTGCAAGCAGGGGAGAGGGGCAGAGGGAGAGAGAGAACCCCAAGCAGGCTCCATTCCCAGCATGAAGCTCTACATGGGCTCAATACCACAACCATGAGATCATGACCTGAGCCCAAATCAAAGTCAGCTGCTTAACCCACTGAGCCAGCCAATAGCCACATGGTTGAATCCTTTTATGCCTAGCTTGTTTTGAATGTTTACAGAGAATGAGAGTTGAATTAAAAATATATATATGTATATACATATACATATACATATCTTCTATTGTTTTTCTCTTTTATAAGTTTATGTGGTGAGATGTATCATTAGGTCGCCTAATGTCAAATTATCCTACATTCCTATGATGAAGACTTTTTCTAAATACCAATGAACTTTGTTTCTTAATGAATTGATCCAAAGCCATCTACTCTTTTCTTCTAGAAGTCCTCAAAGTTGCTATTGGCACACTTTCTTGACTTTAAATGCTGGTAGAATTTGTTTTTCTTTTATATATTTTTGGTCATTTCTAGAAATTTTCAGTAGAAATGAAGCTAGGTATATTTACAGAATCTTGATCAGATCCCATCTATTTTAATACGTAAATAACTCTCCCCCCCCCCCAAGTACCTAGTAATATTGGCATTCCAAGAGGCCACACCACAATCATCTAGGTAACTGATATTTATTGATGTGTTTTCTTGCTTATAATTTCTTCCTGGAAAACTCCATCCTTCTCCTTCCCCACCAATACAACAGAAGAGATGGGTCTTCATAATATGATTCACTGACCTCAGCTTTTGTGAGATTATTGCATTTGAGGTAAATAGCTGACCCTTGAGGTTTTTTCCTAATTCTCTTCCTCTTGAAAAATTAATCAGCACTTGGTTCGTGGTTATCTTTGGAGACAGGAGATCAGGTAGACTCTGGGTCCACAATGGCCATTGTTGGGTCATGTATGCTGGTAAGCAAACCAAGCTTCACAGAAAAGAGAAGTCCTAGAAAGCAGTGGAGATGTCCCCCTAACCTATTGTGATCCTTTTAGAATAGGATAAACAGTTCATTATAAAGAACCCTACCTTGGAGTTGCCTGGATGGCTCAGTTGGTTGAGTGTCTGATTCTTGATTTCAGCTTAGGACATGATCTCACGGTTTGTAGGTTCGAGCCCTGTGTCAGAGCGTGCTTGGGATTCACTGTCTCCCTTTCTCTTTACCCCTCCCCTGCTCTCTCGGTCTCTCTCAAAATTAAATAAATAAACATTGAAAAAAAAAAAGAACCCTACCTTGCCTTTCTTAGATAAGATCTACCTCTGGCTTTCCTCAATGACTCTTTTGTTTTATAAAATCCCAAGTTTTCTCCACTTTCCTTAAGATGTTCCTCATTAATGAGTGTTTTTTCTATGACAATATCCTGAATAAAATCACCTTAGTTGTCCAGTGCATTTTGTCTTTCACATAGAAAAACAGAACAAATGCATGGACAAAAATGCCCCTGCAAGTGATTTGATAAAATCAGGGAGATAAGGAGACAGGGAGAGAAACTTCCTTCATCCTTGACAGCTTCCAGAGTCTTCCAAAGTCCAGTCCTCTTTCCATATTGGGGCCTGTCTGTGTTTTCTGCTTTGGGATCCTGTGATTTCTGTGTCCTTATAACAGGCTTACACTTAAGCCAATTTGAAACAATTTTTGTCTCTTGTGACCAAATCACCCCTTGCTAAGAATCCATAGCTATGCACATTCCTGGTGCACTGTGTCTGTAAAAATATGAGTGTAAGAGGAAAAACAATGAAAACAAAAAAAGGTAGAATAGCTGGATTAAATTCTAATTCTTATGCTTTGTGACAAAAAGTAAAATCAGCCTGGAAAACTGTATTCATTATGTTGTTTTACAATTGTCCCCGTTCCTGACCAATTGTTTATAAAGTACCATGACTCTGTTAATGACAAAGGCTATACCTCTTTATGGTTTTATTTAAAGGGCTTAGAATACACCTAGCACATAATGGCCTCTTAGAAGCCTTGGCAGAGCAATCAGTGACTGAAGTGGTATAAAGGATTATGTGCTCATTTTTGTTGTGCCTTAAGCCACCTACATGACCTTGAATATGTCGCTTTATATCTCTCAGCTTTTCTACATGTCTGTTCACCTGTAGGGATCAAGACAAATACGAGGTAAAGGACCCCAAACAAACACTTTGAAAACTTAGTGCCATAGAAACATGGGTAAAAATTATTGGCATAAAAACGTGCCAGGTCTTTAGGCAATTTTTTCTATTATAAGACAAGGAGAACCTTAATCCAATATATAGCCAAACTGGAATTTGGGGAAGAAAATAAGACTTCATATGATGGTGCTAGTTTTCTTGTTCAGCATTGACTATACGGAGGTTTTACTCATGGTAGCAGAGGCTCTCTTTCCATGGAAAAATGCCTGGTCCCACATGTAAATGGCAGCCAATATGAGAGAGGACATTCTTGGGCTGCACCCCTATTTGAGACTTACTAGATATTTGCAGGGCATAGGAATGAATACGTAGGTTGGCTGTTGTATGACATTGTTGGGTCAATAAACAAACACAAATCTGGGGGAAGATTCTGTCAGGAAATACACTCAGTTCTGATGGACATCGATGCAAACCATTAATAAAAAAAATGTGAACTGTGGCAAGGAAAGGAAGTGAGTACCTTATTTACAAAAAAAAAAAAAAAAAAACCTAAACATTCATTGCTGTTAAAGCCATAATTAAATTTTTCTGCAGAATAGTTCCATTTTCCTCACAGTTAATGTCGTAACTAAATAGAACAATTGCTGTCTCTTGGGATTTAAAATCTGTGAACTATATTAGGCTTACCTTGAGTTAAAAAAAATAAAATAAAAGTCTAAAAAATCGGGAACTTTCAGATGAGCAAAAGAATTTTATTTTACTTGTATGTGGTCTGGTAATTTGATTTTAAAAACAAAGAAATCAGATATTTGGAGAAAAAAGTAGGCAATTATCAGTAGTAAATATATGTACAGACATTTCTATTATTGTGTACTATGGAGCAAATATGTTTGTAAATTGGATTTATCTTGAACCTCATCCACTTACATTTATGTTCCTCTATTTATTGGGTATAGACTGCTTAGGACATGCTGTGCTATATGCCCAGAATACAAAAATATGTAAGGTGTTTAGAGTATGTGAATTCTAGTATACAAATCCGGGTGAATAAGAAATGGAACACTTTTTAAAAAATGCTTATTTATTTTTGAGATAGAGAGAAAGAAAGAGAGAGTAGGGGAGGGGCAGAGAGAGGGGGATGGGGTACAGAGGATCTGAAGTGGGCTCTGTGCTGACATCACACAGCCCGATGCGGGGCTCCAACTCACAAACTGCAAGATCATGATCAGAGCTGAAGTCAGACACTTACCCGACTGAGCCACCCAGGTGCCCCAAGAAATGGGCATTTTTAACTATCTCTGAATCAATGTAATTTCTCTCTTGAGTCCTATTCCTGCTATGTCGGTGAGAGGTTCAAGGTCAGCACATCTGGGGTTCCTCATTTTCCTGTACCTGGAGGTCAGGCCGTATGCCATTCCAGGGCATCCAGGAGCCCCTATTTATTAGATATCTGTGGTGATGAGATATATCTCTCCCATTTGCATGGTATCTTTAGGTTCTTCTTCCTCCTGCCTGGAAGGGAAGAATCTTACAAGGTTGGGTACTCTGTGCCTAAGTGCTTGTCTGTGCTGCTAGGCTTTTTCGGGAATCTGCTCCTGCAACTCCGTGAGCCACAGACCTCTTTCTCCCTACAGTCCAGGGGAACACTTCTTATAGTCTGTAGAAATATTTCTCTCCCTACTTCCCCCTCCCATTTGCTTCCCACAAACTCTATAAGGTATTATGTGGGGTTAGGCTATTGGAAACCACAGCCACGATGTAGGCTACCTCTGCTTCTTGGCCCATCCACGCCTCCCCAAAGGCAACAATAGTGAGTCCCCTCTTTTCTACACCCATGGTCTTTAGATCAGCACAGTGCTTCAGGAACTGTTATAACTACTTCCTAATTTCCTTCATCCCTTCCTCTCTTCCCCCCTTCTTCCCTTCCTCCCTTCCTTCCTTCCTTCCTCCCTTCCTTCTCTTCTACTCTAAAACATTCTATACATGGCCACCAACTTACACTTCCTAAGGTTAGCTCTAATCTTGTGATCTCCCGTTCAAAAATCTTCCTTTCCTATTTTCCCATTGCCAATAAAATTAAGTCCTCATATCCCACGTACTTGAAACCTTCCAGGTTAATCCTAACATAACTGCTAAAGTTTTCTCTCCCTTGTGTCTCTTGTGTGTCCTTTATGCTCCAGCCGATCTGCAAAACAACTTAACACATATGCTTCCCCCTTTTCTGTCTTGGTTCATGATGTTTCTTCTGCACGAAAGGCCATCTTGTCCCTTGTGGCCTTCTTGCCACACTGATTTCTACATGACCACATTCAATCTGGGCAGTAAGCATGCTTATCTTACTCGGTAGTTTCCAGATGAAATGGTGATGTTCTGAAGCTAGCAGGTATTATTTAGTATTATTACTATTTTAGCTGATCTAAATAGGATGACATATAGAAACGAGGGAACTCACTCTTGTTGTCTCCAGGGAGGTGTGGCTGGGCCAAGAAGTAGAGGTAGCCTACCTCTTGTCTTTTGTGTCCAATAGCCTAACCCCACAGATTTCAAGGGCCAGATGCCATGGGTTTCTTCAGGAAGCCTTTCCCTATTCTCAGAGACCACTAGCTGCAGGAAAAGAAATAACAAAACCAGAAACCAAGATTCATTTATGGCTGGTACCAAACGAGCAGAACGGAAAGTTAGTCCAGGAAAAAAAAGGTAAACATGTAAGGAGAAACCATTATCACATAACAGATACCAGGATGTGAATTGACTCAGTAAATTGATTTGGAACCTGAGTGAGGAGTTACACAAGACTGAGTGGTGACTGAGCCCATCAGGGCCTGTATCTCTTTTGTGACACTAAAATTAATAATAAAACAAGGTCATTATTTATCTGTCGTGTCTCCACTACTGGATGATAGCCTCTCAAGACGGGGCTCTCACCTCCTTCACCTTGGCGTCTACTAAAGCACCTGGCACAGGACCCTGCACATAATTCCTGGAACATCCATTTTAAAAATGGAAGCATCTGGGCATCAGGACCCAGGATGATGTCCAGACCATGAAAGCATTAACACAACAGTGAATTCAAAGACTGACAAGTCTAGTTCAATAAACATGCTTATTGTACTTGGTAGAGTCTCCAGATGAAATGGTGAAGTGCCGAAGCTATTAGATATTATTTATCAATACAGGGCAATGCCAATGAGCGAGTCCTAGCATGTCTTTTTTCAGTTCTGAGTGTACCTGAGACTGCAGATGTTAAAGTCAAGCCTGAAGGGCCCAACTCTGGCATATCACCCAATGCCTGGAGGTGTAATTGGCACGAAGCGGGAATTTTCCATGAGACCTAAGACATCCCAACACTAAGGATGAATACAGTCATTATATTTACTTTCGTGAAAGAAGAACCAAAGGGAAAAAATAGTACTGCTATAAAATACTGAGGCTACATTAAATGGAAAAACCTTCCCCATCAGCTAACCTGTGAGCAATCTTGATTTGCTTCATAAATGAGACATCTGGGATGGATCTGGGCAGAAGCAACATGGTAAAGGGACTCACTTTGTCAACTAAAAAGCATGTATTTATGGGGCGCCTGCGTGGCTCAGTCGTTTGAGCATCCAACTTTGGCTCAGGTCATGATCTC